>NC_039272.1:7251154-7551154 GCF_003368295.1 Carassius auratus | reverse complement strand
ATAATTGTGACTAATGATCCCCCCATTCTTTCTGCAAATTCTCTTGTCATTGTAACTTAATAGCTCTCCTCCGACATCAATAGTTTGCATGTATTCCCTCTTTGTTCTCTTCAGCTGGACATTTTTATGTTTTTTCCTAGCTTCTTAGCTTAATGCCATATGATTTTAGTCGAGTGTTAGATCTACATGTCAGATTTTTTGAATGAATAAAACATTTGTTGAGGTATTGTTATTTATTAAGCCTACAAAATAAAAACACATTCCAGTATTTTTACCAAGATAAACTTAAAGAAAAGAAAAAGATTTATATTTTAAATAAATAATGTTCTTTTAATGGGGACCTATTATGCCCCTTTTCACAAGATGTAAAATAAGTCTCTGATGTCCCAAGAGTGTGTATGTGAAGTTTTAACTCAAAATACTTTAAAGATATTTTTTTTTATCGCTTGTCAAAATTGCCACTTTTAGGGTATGAGCCAGGGCCACTGACTGTATAAAAGCATGGACGTAGTGTCCGTGAAGTCACCCATTGGTTTCTGAAGAGCATTTCTGAAGCCAGCGGCCAGTCTATGAATTGCAGTTTTAGTCACTTCCGTGATGGTCTCACGAGAATGAGCTGAAGGTTGCCGCTTGGCCAAAATGCATAATTTTCATGTCTTCCCCTTTAAATGCAAATGAGCTGGTCCTCTGGGGAAGAGTGTGATTATGAGTAATTCCAGCGGTCGGCTTCAAATTACTTTCATATGCAATTTTAACTCCCACTTTGCTATTCACGGTCACTCTGGTAGTACGTGAATGCAGCATCAGCTAAAACAAACAGACAGTGGTAGCTTTTGCAACATTAGCCTTACAGAAGGCCAAGAAGGTCTTTCAGAAAGGCAATTTGGAAAACTAACGTCTGATACTTACTTCTTCTGGAGTTGTAGCTGGATCACGAACAGTTGGCACTGCTCCAATCCTTCAGGAGAAACTTTTGTGCAAAACTTGCTTTCACAAAGCAGTCCAGTGTAAAATGATTCGCACAGACGTAAACGATTTTGGGTATAGTTGAGGGAGCATCTTCTTCAAAAACAAAATGAATCCACCTTGTCTTCAGCGGCTCAGATTTCAGGAGTAAATGTAGAGAGCTATGTGGATTCATACATCCAGCTACAGAACACCTAAAACACTTGCTTGGGAGACATTCTCGTCAGTGCAGCAATGGCGGACTGGGTTCAACTCGCTGTGAACTCGCTCAGAGCGGTTCTATGTATAAACAGTGTCTGTCAACTTTCATGGGCGAGGCCTGTGTCTAATGTGATGTCACATTAGCAGAAATGCTGAAAACACGTAGTTGGGAGACACTGTTTTTTTTTTTTTTTTTACTTTTTTTTTACTTTTATGGGGATAAAAAAAGGAGTCTGTGGATTTTTATCATTATAGGGTGGTTGTGTACACACACTGCCAACACACATTTAAGTCCAAGCAACATGTGAAAGTGAATTTTGCATAAAAGGTCCCCTATAAAGTTTTTTATTCATCAAAGAATCCTAAAAGTTACAAGTTAAATGTAAAGAAAAAAACTCAAGCAGTACTTTTTACATTGATAATAAGAATAAATTATGTATCAAATTAGCATATTAGAATGGGTTCTGAAGAATTATGTAATACGTAAGACTAGAGTTATGATGCTGAAAATGCAGCTTTGCCATCAGAATAAATTACACTATAAAACATTCCCAGTTATTTTAACAGTTATCTCACAATATGTATAAAGTTTTTGCTGGATTTTTCTGTGAGGCTGTGGGTTTTGGACATCATTACCTTCTGTTCTATATTGTAATCAGTCTCATTCACATAATGTTGATTTTTGTTTCTATCCCCATGGCAACAGTGATCATGCGCCCAAAAATGATTGGTCTGAAATCCGTCTGATATGTCTGTCTAAAAGAAATCCCCCAGGACAGGAGCTATGCACGACTGAAGGAATCACTTCAGTACGTACAGCGTTAAAACAAGCTATTATGAGCCTCGGGCTATGAGGTCAGTTTCAGAGTCATGTGTAATGGTTTGCTAATCCTTTGGGACCATGCTAAATCAACCCTGTAATGCAAAAGAGCAAAGAAAAGTAAGCAATAGAACCAAAAAACGATTTCTGACCACTCTCTCTCTTTCCATCTCAGTTTGAAATAAATGAAATGTGGCATAACTGAGAAAATACACACCACAGTGACATTATTACCAATATGAAAGCCTCTCCATTCACGTTTCATTAGGTCAAGGTTATTAGTGTGCTTTAAAGAGTGTTTTAGCCATGGTTGCACTTTCCTAACTATACACAAAAATGAACTACAAGACAGTACATATGATGTTAGATACCATCTCACCTTTAAAATTAACTGACCCTTAAAATCAATTGAGAAAAAAAGAATAGAAAAGCAAAGGTTACTGTCTCACCTGGCTGGAGAAACACGATGTTCTGAGGATGCCCTGAACAGATCAGGCATTGTATAAAATAGATGACATTTCCAGTTTGAAATATATATATAGTGCCCCCCATAAGCATTGGAACAGTAAGGACAAAATTGTTCTGTTTGCTATGGAGTCAATAAATCTGTAAATATGATTTAAAGATGAATATGAAACAAAACTACAGAATGTCACTTTTTATTATTGGGCGATTCAACACAAAGATGTTTTACCAGGTAAGAAGATCAGCACTTTTAAAGTTTCATCTCCCTATCTAATGTGAGCATAAGTAATGGAACAGTTGCCTCACAGGTTTTTCTAAGTGTTCAGCTGTGTCCTGTTGCATTAATTCTTCAGATATTAAAAGCAGGGAATGTGTCTTATCAGTTATATCCATTGCTCCTGCTTTCTAAGTCTTGCATTCAATGATGACACACACAAACCAGGATGAAGACGAGGAAGCCGACTCTGAAAGAAAAGCAAGCAATTTGGATGCTAAAAGAAAGTCATTTAGAACTATAGAAAAAACAAAGGGCATGGAGAAATCAAGAGTTTGGAAACTACAGACGACATCAGCAACCAACGATGACCTGATCGGGTGAAAAAAACAATAGGAGTTGATGACAGACAAATTATAAAAGCTGTGAAAATGAACCATAAATACATGTCTGTAAAATCACCAACAACCTCCAGAAAGCTGGGGTGATGCTCTGTCAATCTACAGTCTGCAGGAGAATTTGACACAGAATTACAGAAGCTACACAGCAAGATGCAAACCTCCGATCAGCACCAAAAATAGAGAGGCAAGATTTCTAAGGTTGATGGACCGATGAGACAAAGTTTAACCTTAATCTAAGTGATTGGAAAGCTAAAGGTTGGAGAAAATAGGGAACTGCAAATGATCCTAAGCATACAACCTCATCTGTAAAGCTTGGTGAAGGTGGTGTCATAGTATGGGCATGCATGGCTGTCTCTAGAACAGGACCTCTTAAATTTAATGATGACTTAATGTAACATGGCAGTAGCAGAATGAATTTGGAAGGGTACAAAATCATCTTGGCTACCAATATTCAAGAAAACTCATTAGAAAGCACTCCATATTGGATCAGGACAATGACCCAAAACACCCTGCCAATTCAGTCAAGGTCTTTATCAGGGCAAAGCAATGTAAAGTCTTAGATTGCCCAAAACAATATCCAGATTTAAATCCGATTGAACATTAATTTCACCAGCTGAAGAGGAGACTAAAGATTCTAAAACTCCCCAAAACAAGCAACAGTTGGAATCGGCTGCATTAAAGGTTGGAGAAAAGCATTTCAAAGCATAAGACCAAGAGTCTGGTGATGTCTATGGGTTGCAGACTCACTGCTCTGATTGTACAGTACGCAAGGGATCGGCAACAAAATATTAGCTTTTAATCTTTTACATCTGCCTTAAATTTAATTCTTCCAATACTTATGCTCACATCAAAGAGTGGGATGAGCTCCAAAGATGCTGTCCTTTTTATTTGGTAAAACATGTAAGTGTTGAAAGACAAAAGCCATAGTAAAAACATTTATAATGTTACAGAAGATATCCATTACAAATAATTACAATTCTTTTGAGATAAAAAAAATAGCACTGATATAATAAGAAATGTTTCTTAAGCAGTAAATCTGAATATTTCATTATAAGTATGATAATTCACTTGATAACACTTTAGTATAGGGACCAATTAACCCTGTTAACTAGTTGCTTGCTAGCATGACTATTATTAACATGTTGGCTGTTTATTATTCTCCCTGACCTTGTACATGCCTATTCCCAACACTTCAACTTAACAACTACCTTACTTATTATTAATAAGCAGCAAATTCATGTTAAAATGCACAAAGTTTCCTGTGAGGGTTAGGTGTAGAGTTGGTTTAGGGCCATAGAATATACAGTTTGTACAGTATAAAAACCATTACGCGTATGGGATGTCCCCACTTTTCACAAAAAAACCAACATGTGTGTGTGTGTGTGTGTATAAAATAAAAACCTCTCCAGTTAAAAAAAAATTCTAATGACTGGTTACATCTAAAATTATTATTATTATTTTATTTTATTTTTTTATAAAATTGAATTTCCACTAATTCAGTTTGTCGAATGTAATCATTTAGATGTGATCACTGATTCACACAAAGATTTGAGTTAGAGAGGTCTGAGTTGTATTTTTTTTTTTTTTTTTTTACAGAACTTTCAAAACATATATATATATATATATATATATATATATATATATATATATATATATATATATATATATATATATATATATATTGAGAGTCACAAATGACAGTAGAACAGCAAATTTCAGATCTGAAATGCTTGAAACTTGTAACTGTAGTGGAACATTTGAGAGGACATTAAAAAAGAGGAAAGAAATCAAACTCTCAGCATGTTTCTCTGCCATAGTCATATACACGTTGGTAGTTTTGCTAAAAGCTATAGTTTCCTCAGAAATGGCTCTCAAGCTGTGGAAGGTAATGGGCTCTGGGAAAGGCCAGATACCAAGGTGTACACAAGGGTCAGTGCATACGACAAAACTTCAAAGTAAACCATACCAGGAGAATAGCCATGAAAAATTGTGCATAAGAAAAAAAAAAGAGAAAGTTTTCTTTCAAAACAGCATTGTGCCACTGAGATCGCCTGAATTGAGTTTTCTGACAGAGGTCCAACCATCTGTGACCAGTGATAACAGGGATACGGTGGTGTGGGACACATGTGTTTCTGGTTCAGTGGGTTGATTGGCAGCGGATGTGGAGCTGTCCTTGGTGCTGATTTGTTTGGCTGAACTGGTGGTGGTTCTGAATGGACAGCTCCAGTTTTTCAAAGCCTGGTTTTGCTGCTTTACTACCTTTTAACCTGTATTTGTAAGAAGTAACACAGGCAACATACATTTCTAATGAAAATCTACTGATGTGTTTCATGTTGCATGAATTACAGGAGACATTTTACTGGATTTTGCTGTTATCTAAGTTGCCAAAGACTGAACGGATGAGCTGAGAGATGTGGAATACTCTAAAAACTCTGATTAAATTATCATTATCTCTCAGCACAGATTCCAGAGAGACTGAAGGACAAAAGTTATAGCTTCCTTTGAGATAGCGACCTCAATACGTCAAGCTGCTTTTTGATCACTTAACATACCCTTGAAAGACAGCTCAAACTGGTTTCTCCGAGAGTATCATCAGACTGTTGCATCTGTCTGGCTTGCTTGTTTGTTGGGGCCTGATATTGATTTACACTCCTATTAAGCAACAATGCAGCATGTAATGAAAGCTTCAAGCCCAGCGAGTATGTAATGAGTGTATGATGATGCCTAAGCCCTGTTCATTGTCTGCTTGGGAGAGAAAGTAAAGAAATTATCACATGAGAAGAACAAGACAAGACAACTTTGAGAAAGTTTAAGAAAGTAGGTGCAATTTAAAATGATTGAACAATTTACAGGCCATCAAATATTTCAAAACACTTTTTGTCAGTCAGTATCAAAAGTAATGCTTTGACAAAGTTTAAATAGATCAAATATCAAAAGTAATGCATTTAAAAAATGTAAATAGCGTTTTTATTGTTAGCAAAAACTATTAAAACTGAGTTAGACTGAAAATAAAACAGGTTTAAAATATAGTACTAAAATAAAAGTACAAAAAAGAATACAAAAGTAAGTACTAAAAATAAATAGTTAAATACAACTATTTTAAATAAACCAATACAAATTACAGAATAACATAATAAAATCACGTACACCTAAACTACAATTAAAATAGAAATTAAAGAAAAAAAAATATATAAGCTATGTTATTATATTAAAATCTTATTGAATACTGTATTCGTATATACATAACACTAATATAAAACTGGTTCACATAGATGAACATTTGAACAGGTTTCTTTTTATAATTCAAATATTTTCTAATGTTTCATATATTTTCAGAATCTAACTGTTGAAAAAGCACAATTTTCTCTATACATGTGTTTTTCTTCATACTTATATTTCTAAAAGTTAAAAATAAATATAAAGGAAATTCATTCATGTAATTGTTAATAGACATATTTACATTTACACTTTTATATGACTTTGCTAATGAAGACTTCACTAATGCACATCATATTGTGAGACCATTATAATGTAATTTGCTCTCAAGTGCATATAAATGCAAAAAGCTCCAGTGTAATTTGCAGTAAGCAGTCTGTCAAATGAAACTAAATTCTGGACTGTCATCAGGTAATTACTGCCTGCTGCAATTTACGTTTTTTTATTCCACTGGCTTGAGACATATTTCATTTTTGCTTTTTATTAAGTGGTATCAAATCATGCAACTCATGTCATAAAGTGCTCATAGATACTGCAGAGATTCATTAGCTTAAGAATTAACCCTTTCAGGGTACATTAGGCATTAGGAATTCAAATTAAGACATTATGTAATGCTTAAGACACTGTACAGACCTTCTGTTAAAGAAAAAAGTTTCAAAGGTAGGTTTGCTTGTTAAACAAATTACTTACAGGAAGTGGTAATCATCACCAATGAAGCTGATGGCCTTATACATAATGTCCTTTGCAAAAAAAAAAAAAAAAAAAAAAAAAAACATTTTAACACCAGGCAGAGTTGAATTGAAGATTTAGATTAGCTTTAGTTTAACTGTGACTAAAATGGCAGACATTAGATATGTGGTGCTGATTTTTTTGGATTCAAATTCATTTTTACAGCCATTTTTAAAAGCTGATTGCCCTCAATTATACAAGCTGGAAGAACTTTAATGCTCATTTGTAGTCAGATTTTTCTGAGCCCACCCAATAATTAACCAAATTCCCATAAATAATGTGCAGAAGAGGTCTTTAAATGAGAGCTCTCTGGTGGAAATCATGAGGGTTCCCTACAGAGGGAGCGCTCTGTTCTCTGAGCAGGAAGCAGGAGGTGGGCAGCAGGGGGTCCCGTGTAAGGCTGGCAGGTCACATATGGGGCTGATAGGTTGACAAGAAGAGCCTCAAGCTGTTGGGAAATGAAGAGGGTGGTATTTAAAGGTGCCTTTAACCTCCCACATGAGGTGACACTGGTATTATTATTGCTTTGGAGAATAAAGGTAGACAAAGTTTGATAGGTAGTGAAGCACCTCTGTTTCGTATTAAATATTTAATCTCAAATATAAATGGAAAGGGTCATGTGTGAGCAGAAATTGCAATAGATAGACAGGCTGTCTGTGTTAGTGGTGGGGATGTGTCCTTTTTTTTTTTTTGGTCAGGTTACAGGGTCTTTGTAAGTGAGTCAGTTCATTCAGCCAATTCTTTCAAAATGCTGATTCACTGAGAACAAAACAAGGAATTATAAACAAGCTATTGAATTATTCACTCAACCCATTTGTTCAAACCCACAAATCATTCAGGAACAATGTTGCAGCAGATCTGTTGCTTAATTTTTGTAACAAAATTCATTGACGGAGCAAATTTACAGGCAATATTGTGTCTAAAATGTAAGCATACTACAAACCCGATTCCAAAAATGTTGGTACACTGTACAAATTGTGAATAAAAACAGAATGCAATGAAGTTTCACATTTCTATATTTTATTCAGAATACAACATAGATGACATATCACATGTTTAAACTGAGAAAAATTATAATTTTAAGGGAAAAATAAGTTGATTTTAAATTTCATGGCATCAACACATCTCAAAAAAGTTGGCACAAGGCCATGTTTACCACTGTGTGAATTGTGTTCACCGACCATGTTTTCTGGAAGTATTCCTGATCTTATGTTGTGATTTCCATTACAGTAGCATTCCTGTATGTGATGCAGTGCCGTCTAAGGGCCCAAAGATCACAGGCATCCAGTATGGTTTTCCGACCTTGACCCTAACGCACAGAGATTGTTCCAGATTCTCTGAATCTTTGATGATATTATGCACTGTAGATGATGATAACTTCAAACTCTTAGAATTTTTTTTTCTTCAAGAAACTCATTTCTGATATTGGTCCACTATTTTTCGCCACAGCATTGGGGGAATTGGTGATCTTCTGCCCATCTTGAGAGGATCTTTTTATACCCAATCATGTTGCCAACTGACCTAATAAGTTGCAAATTGGTCCTCCAGCTGTTCCTTATATGTACATTTAACTTTTCCGGCCTCTTATTGTTATCTGTCCCTACTTTTTTGGAATGTGTAGCTCTCATGAAATCCAAACTGAGCCAATATTTGTCAAAAATGTCTCACTTTCAACATCTGACATGTTATCTATAATCTATTGCAAATAAAATATAAGTTCATGAGATTTGCAAAGTATTCCATTCCTTTTTTACTCACAATTTGTATAGTGTCCCAATGTTTTTGGAATTGGGTTTGTATATTCCAATATATATATATATATATATATATATATATATATATATATATATATATATATATATATATATATATATATATATATATATATATTCATTTTTCTTTTTTTAACACAGTATCGAACTTTTGTGCTGCTAGTCATGAGAAAAATAAAGCTTTTTTTGTCAGTTGAACCAAATTAATTAGTGCACCTTTTATAAGCCAACTGCAAATGTTTTCATGAAAGTGTAAAAATATAATGCAATTTACAAATAATTAAATACCATTGAATATCAAATTTTCAATCTCATATTATTGTGTAATGCTTGTTTGTGTGTTACCAGGCAGGGTTTGGAAAACTGTGTTCATTGCAAGCAATTAAATATCATTGTCCTTGTTTGTATTATACATGCATACATTTAATATTAAAATTATTGACAAACCCCAAAATGTTTTGAAATGTTTTAAACTCTGACGAAAGGAAGCCTTGTTATCCTGTCGAGTTTAAAACAATCTCTGATTTGAAAGATTAATAAACGTTTCTGAAGCAGTGTTTTGAAAGCTCCCATCACTGTATGCTGCCTCATTGTTACCCCAAAAACTCAAAGCCAGGATACTGTTGCTAGTTCTAGAATGACATATATAATTAGTAATGGGGACTTGTGTGTATCTTTAAAACTAGCAACGACAAATGCTGCATCCATAGTGTAAGAAAATGATTAGTTCTATCTTGCTCGCAACTTTTTTCTAACAAAGACATTTAAAAAAGTTTAATTGTGTAATCACAGTCATTGTTATTTTTTTTTATTTTTTTTACATTGTTAGATCATGATAAATGAGAGACAGTTTGTAATCAATTTAAAGGGAGCATTCTTTGCATGCTGTATACAATGATATATTCAGAATTTAAATAAAACTTGTGTTTTACATGCTTGACAAGCGGTGGCCGCTTGTCAAGCATGTAAAACACAAGTTTTATTTAACAAGTTGTATGGCACAGAGAAAGCTAACTACCATTGACTGTATAAATACTACACTATACAGAAAAAGATAATAATTTCAGAAGCGCATATGTGATTCTGCAACTGATCTGGTCCAAATGCAGGTTTTAGGTAAGGAAACGTTTATTATTTGGAACACCAAATCATGCACATCTGTTTGCTTTTATATATATATATATATATATATATATATATATATATATATATATATATATATATATATATATATATTTATATATATATATATAACACATTATAACAAATAATTGTAACACTTTACAATAAGGTTCGATTAGTTAATGTTAGTTAAAGTATAATAAAGTATTAAAGTATAATACAATAATTGAAGAAATTTAAAAGCCCCCCACCCCCAATTGTTTGTCCTGGTGCTGGGCCTGTTAAACACACAAATAAGGTATTTTGGGACAATTTATTGAATTTTGTACTTCAACTGTTGTATACTGTATACTATATATTCAGAATTTATTGCCACATTTCAGTTGTGCATTGCAGTAGAACTGCAGCTGAAATGGTGAATTTGCCGACATAAAACATTTAGATATTCATCAGAAAGATTTTATTGAAAAACCTATGTACATATTGACAGAGATCACTTAAATCCTTATTCAATGCTAAAGAGGTAGTAAACTAAACTTTGTGATTAATTTTCTTTGATTGCTCCCATAATGATGAGAGCTTCTCTACTGTGATCTGGTAATGTGGTGCAGCTTCTCTTGAACAGTGAGCGAGTAAACGCAGGTTTAAATGCTGCTATAATTGAGCAATAACTCAGGGTCTCTATGCAGCCACTAATAGAAGCTGTTAAACCTCATCACATCCCACAGATAATAAGAATTAAAGCTGGACTAAGTTATTAAATGTCACTCAGCTCACTCATAACTTAAAATGCTGTTCATTTACCACAAAGACAAATTGGATAGAACATTATTTGGTTTGATTCATGTACGAAAAATTTTGGCATATTATTTAAAATTCAGTCAGCTAGATTTAATATATGTAGTCTGTGTTATCAAGGGCACAACATGAGGGAAAACAGAACAGATTACAAGAGTTTGGCATCATTAACAATTAATCACTCTTTAAATAATTGCTTTGCTCTGGGCATATTAAGGCTCATCTTAGTGTTTAGTTACATGTGCCAGAAAGGTCAGGATTAGTTATTCTGTTAAAGGCTTAGCAGACCTAAAAATGACAATTCTGTCATCATTTACTCTCCAGATTTGCTTTCTTCTGTAGACAACAAAATGAACGAGGGAGGATTTGGACGTTGCTCTTACCCTTACATTGCTCGTATAAAACTATCATATTGTTTAAAAAACAAGTCATATGGACAAATATTATGCTGATTCCTGTCCTTTTTGGCACTTGACATCCCCTTGGAATAGTGTGAACATTATTCTTAATTTTCCTTTTGTGTTCCACAGAACAATCAACGTCATACTATGAAAACCTGTTCCATGGTAAGATAATTAACAATGATAATGCAGGGAGAAAAAAAAACAGAATTGTGAGATATAAACAATTCTGTTTATATCTCACAGTTCTACACAATTTCTACTATTTGCCCTCAAAACTGACAAAAATACATATTTGTAGTTCTGACTTTTTTCTCTGAATTTAGTCAAATATCTCTCTCTATCTCTCTCTCTCTCTCTCTCTCTCTCTCTCTCTCTCTCTCTCTCTCTCTCTCTCTCTCTCTATATATATATATATATATATATATATATACTCACAACTATTAATCACCTATCATTTCCCTCTGATTTTAGGAATAAATTAAGGGTAGGGTTAGGGGTAGGGATTGGGTTAAGTCTATATTTATGTGTGTTTAAATCTGTCTATGAAAAATGTTTAAACAAAAGCTATGTTACAATTCTGGCTTTTCTTCTCTAAGTTGTCAGTTTATGTTTCAGATTTTTGAATAATAAACTCGCAATTCTGAGTTTTTATCTTGCAATTCTGAAATATTCACATAAATACAGAGTTCTGGCATGAAACTTTAGATGGCACAGTCTTATAGGTCTAACTCTATCTGACCTACTGACATCATCACATGGCACAGCTGATTGGTTCTCTCCTGTATTGGTTGCCAATGAGCTTGCTGCTTAACTTGTGCGGCCCTCATTTGGGAGTCACACTCAGGGTCTTCAGGGGTCATAAGTGACCGGACACCTAAAATGTAACTTTTTTGCCCCCCCAGTAAAATCAGTGGAATATATTTTTATTCAATAATATTTTTTCTTTTTTCTTTTGTATTTTGAGAAAATTTTAAGGTATTAATTCATATTTATGCAATAATTATGAAAAATGTTTCTCATAGAAAATAGTACATAATTTTTTTTTCTAATTTTTCTAAATTATTTTCGAATTAATGTTGTATTTCAGATTAAACCAGAGACTAGGCCTTTCAAATACATTTTTTTTGAAGATTTTTTAGCGCCACCTGGTCAGAGCAAAGAAAGAAAAACATGTAAGTGCATGGTGCAACCACTTATTACCAGTATAGGAATCTATAGAGAGGCTTGTGAATTCCCTTATTGTTTTTAGACATAATTGCTTACTCATATTAAGTAGTGGACTTGAATATATATTAATACATTCTAAAGAGTACTTTTTGTATATTTTTTTATATTTCTTCTGTTATAAATAATGATTTCATGCATTATTTGCATTAAAGTTTTTGCATTATGATTGCAATCAAACCTGAACATATTGTTCAGTGGCACAGAGCTCCTGCAAAAAAATAAAAAATAAGAATCCTCAGAATGGTGCAAAGGACCAAGTCTGAGTTTCTAAGTGCACTGACAAACCCAAGAGGCAACGCTTGCTTCTCATCGCTGTTTTACAGACAGCAGGTCATAGGTGTGTGCGTGTGTGCGCGCGCGTGTGTGTGTGTATGTGATTATTTAGAGTGTCATACCTTCACTGCTGTTAGATTTTCTCTGCATTATGACTGAATTATTGAATGGATTTCACATTCTCAAAACTTTGCTCTGTGTTACAGACACAGTAGTTCATAGGTGTCTATGTGTAAGTATGTGTGTGTGTGTTTGTGTGTGTGTGTGTGCATCTGTGTGTGATTGGATGTGTCAATATCACACTCTTGATGTTTTATAGTGTTATCCCTTCACTGCTGTGCACTTTTTTTCAGTTTTGTGATCGATTTGTAGATTGTGTACACAAATATTCTCTGAATTGTTGTATTTTTGTCTATTTCCCATTCATTTCCTATGGACGGTCATTTTTGACCGAAGACCATGAGTGTTACTATTTTTTTTACGCCCACTTAGACTGTTCGAATCATGCCCTCAATTTTTTTGTGTGTTCACACCCCAAATGCCATGAAGGTCACCGCATTTCATATCATTCCGATGAAGCTGTGATTTTTAACATTTCAAAACGTAAAATATTCCGGTCAGAAATGACCGAAGACCGCACAAGGGTTATTAACATTTAAATTTATGACTAGTGCTTGCTGTAGCAGTTAGCAGCGTGCTTCAGAAACCCTCCAACTTCCCTAGCTCCACCTGTATAGATCTGCTACGAGATGATTTATGTACACCATATGGGTGTTATAGCATGTATGTCATATTTGCAGCAGCAGTATGTCTTATACTGTATGCTCACAGCAGCATGTTTTTGGATGTAATGTTAGTGGCAAATCACTGTATTTGCTCTGCCGCAGGACCAGCAGCGTAGCAGATATATTCCACCAAGACCAAATACATTAACATTGTCATGTACATGACCATGACAAGCCCTCCGAGAGTTGTCATGACAGAACTGTGAAGAACTTTGCTTCAATATGATACAGGTTTGGAATGGTGTGAGAGTAAATAAATGATTATATAATTTTCATTTTGGGTGAACTATACCTTTGAGTTCAGATAATGGTAGTCTCTGTATTTTATTATTTCAGATTTAGTCTGAAAATCACTTATGAAATGATTTATAGCTGCAAGGGAATCATTACCACAGTGGTGTTTAACAAGCATTATTTAAAGAGGTCATATGATGCAATTTTCAAGTTTTCCTTTCTCTTATGAGAGCTACAAGCTGTTCGTGCATATATAAGATCCTTAAATTTGCAAAGGCTTAAGTCTCAAACCCAAGAGATATTCTTTATAAAAGTTAATACTCATCCACGCCCTCTTAAAACACCTCGTATAAAACATGTCTACGTCACTGTGGGCATATTTGCATAACATCGACCAAATGTTCACACTAAGAAAGAAGGTGTAACTTTTATTCTCGCTGTAGTATTGTTGCTGCCATGTTGCAGAGAAGCTGTGTTTTGTTGTGAAAGCAAAACTACTTTGTTTGGTCTTCCAAAAAAGGACACAACTAGAAATCAGTGGTTAAGTTGTATTTAAAACTGTTCCAGAACAGTTCCCAAATAGTGCAGTGCATTTTATGGAGGACCTGAACCTGGGAAGACTGTCCATGAAGGTTGTTTCTATAAAGTAGGGCAATTCCAACTTTCCAAGGACAGTCTGGCGCTTCTGACTCACAACCTGTAAGTACATTTTCATATTTAAAGAATTTGCCACTGATGATTTAAATGCGTTTTTTGATAGAGTAGCGCTTGTTGTTTGTTGTTTTTTCGATCACAAATACATACATGGTTTTATGTTTATGTGTGCGATATGCAACGAAAAAATCGACGCGTTTCTGAAAGGCGGGGCATAGAGGAGCAAAAATAATGTACAGTATGTGGGAAAATAATGTGTTTTTTTAAACAGCATAAACATAAAATTGCTTTACACCAAATTCACAAAATTATGTTATTTATAGCAACGTCATATAACCCCTTTAAAAATAAGATCAAAGTATGAAGCATTAAACCCTTGGCAGCGCTTGAGTCTAAGAGAATGAGAAAGTAACATATAAAATGTAGTATTAACAAGGCTCAAAGCTTCCAGATGAGGGTGACTCAAAGAATGTTGTCAATGTGCCTACTGAGGTGGAAAGTTGGGACAAAATAGCCAGCGTGCCAGACAAACAGAGTATTAATGAAGGGTTTGATTCTGCTGTAAGTCTCAGTGAAGCTCACTCAGGCTCTCCGTATGACAAATGAGTTAGTTTAGAGTATCAGACCGTCACTTCATCTGAGATCCTTTGGGCAATGTGTGGCTACACGCACAAACTTGCCTGGGTGTTTTGATTCTTGCACGTGACTTTTCTCCCTTGAGATATTAACAGGAAATTGCTTCTCTGCTCAGAAAGCACTTAGCTGCATTAGATGGCATAATAGACTTTGCCAGGGAGAAGGCAGGCAAACTCTTATTGATTCTGCCTACTGGACACAGTTGAGACCAATTCACACTCTGAATAATTCATGTCTCCATTACAAACATTGCCTTAACTGTAATAATGTATTGACTGGAAATTTCCAGAGAGTTGTGGCAAACTTTTTTGTATATCCCCACATTAGCAGAATGCAAAAGCAGGTGCAACAGATAAAATGATGGCCTGCATTAAAATAATGAATGTGGTCTAGCCTACGAGGCTAACAGAGGGTTATAATGATCTTCTATTTCTTGGCATAATTAAAAATCAGAACGCTTTATTGCACAGTTGTGCTTGACTGCTTCATAGTTTGCTCTTTGCTGCCCTCAGCAAATTTGTCCCTTGGTTCCTCCGCCCTGCAGCCCAAGGATGCAAGAGCATGAAATATGCATTATGAGTGAAGGTCTTTGGTCTGAAGAGGAGCTCATAGAGTAAAAAGAGATGCTTGATGTTTACTGAAGCGTTCATTCGCGAGTGTTGAGAAACCTGGCATTAAATCACATTTGCTTTGGCCTCTGAAAATGCATGTGAAGTTATGAAAGGAAAAGTTTTGATGTGATATGGAAACACAGGAATCCTTTCTTCTAATGAAGTGAAAGATATATTTATACACAACAGAAGGAGAAAGCAGATGTTCTGTTACAATTCCTTATTTCATTATACAGTCCCAGAGGTCCAGAGCCCACGAAGGGGAATCAGCAAACTTTGTCTCATGTTTATACATAGGTATCAATACATAATATGTACAAGCACAAAACATAAATTTTTGTACGCTTTAATTGATGCAAAAATTTACAGTTTAGACTTATTTCAACATTTAAAACCTACAAATCACTACTTTTTTTTTAGCTAAAAAACGTACAAATATTTGAGCATCTTTTATATCATTAAGACATTCGTATCAGTGCATTTTTATCATTTTATCAATAAACAATTTAGATTTTTAGACCCCTTAACCTAACCCCGAACCTAAACCTATACCCATTTTACAATGAATAAGCATTTTTATCATTTTATTAATGAGCAAATTAGATTTTTAGACCGCTTAACCTACCTATAGCTAATATAAAAATATATAAAATGCAATTGACTGAAATATGGAGGATTTGTAGTCCTATAGTCCTATAGTTTTTATAGTTGCCAATCTCACTCCTACCTTTAAGCCTAACCATTTCTGTACTGTATAAGAAAAACATGACAGACAGATAAATTTAATTACAAACATTTATCTATTGCAAAAAATTTCAAAAGCAGTACCAAAAAGTAATCCAAATGACGATGCATTGCAGCCGCAGTCCTCTCTGGTGGAATATAATAGAATTGATGTTGTTAATCGCTGGAAATACTGTATTTTCCACATTATTTTCTCGATCCACTTCACAAAGTACTGAAGGCGTGCGCGCATCATTCAAACCCACCTCACCAGAAACGCAGAATGTTGCAATCTGTGACGAAGGCAGTGAGTGTTCAATTATATTGCTGTAAAACCTGTCCTTTGAAGTGACAACATTTGAATTTGTAAATAGTGCGTCAGTCAGCGCGGGCTTTACTGTTTATGGACACTGTACTTAAAGTCAAGTCAAGTCAAGTCTGCTTTATTGTCAATTCTTCCCTGTCAATTCTGTACAGCACATACATACAGAGAATTACTCTCAGACGCTTAGTGCATACAGACAACACTGTATGAGCATAAAAATACAGATTCAATATAAAATACAACTACACAAATAAGGGCATATAAAAAAATAGTTACAGTTAGATAAATCAGGACAAGGCACATGGCAGATAGATTACAAAACAGTGAAGTAAACAAACAGTGCTGATAAAAAGATTGTAGTGCAAAAGAGCTTATTCAGACTGATTTAAAGTCACAAAAAGCTTAGAGAGCAGTTCTTTACTTAAACTGACTGAAGAGGTAGTTGAATGAGGTAGTGAGCAGACCAATCCTGCACAAAGTGTCTGGTGCAGGTCACAGGTTTCTAGTGGGAGGGGGAGTGGAAGGACCTCAGGATGTGGGGCTGGGTTTTGCAAAAAAAAAGGCAAGTATGCAAGTATTTGTACGTTTAGAACTTTAGATGATGAAAATATGTTTTACTGCCTGTAAAAACTAAAATACATGTACGTTTTATAGAACTACATAGGCTAAATACAATTTCATACATACACGAGATCATGTTGTCCAGGGGGACGACTCCAAAATTATGTTTAATTAAAGCTGCAGTCGGTAACTTTTGACGCTATAGCGGTTAATAAACAGAACTGCTTGCTTCTTGCGGAAGAACATCGTAGCCAGAACTACTTCTCTCTGTTTATGTCTATGAAGAATCACAAAGGTACTGGGTTACTCCGCCGCAGTACCCCCGAAGCAATCTAAAATAGTCAGAATATAAACACTTATCATAGGTGCACCCTAGTGATTCAGGACAAGCTAAAAACACGGTTTGGAAAATGGATTCATGGCGTACTCGCTTATTATATACATTTTTCTACATTTTGAACACAAACAAAGTTACGGACCGCAGCTCTGATTGGTTGTTTCTTACCGGGAGCGATGTATTTCTGCAAATGGCAATAGGACCACAGGGAGGAGCCAGAGGTGCTTGATTTTTTCACAGATTATCTGTCTCATATTCTATTGTCAGGACATAATGACAGGTTTAACAAATATGTAAAAAATATATTTTTAGAAAAGTTTCCTACTGCAGCTTTAATAAGTTTTTATTAATAATATATATAAAAAATCAAGACAGAAATTAAAACCATGTTTCTTTCTTTTCCCTCATTCAATAACAAAGAACATATAGTTTTTTAAACTTCTGGAATCACAAAATGAATTGTGGTTAATTAATATGTCAACATTTCCAGTTCTCTTAATAAAAAGTTGAAAACAAGCTGTTTTGTCATAATTACAGGAGAAATATCAGCAATGTCTTATTCTAATTGGCCTTAAATTATTCTTTTGGACAAGGAGAAGCCTTTGAACCTTGTAATTTTTGTTGGTATAGAAAAAAACATAAACTGGCCAAATTTGATCTGAAATGAATAATTATTCATTTTCTGTTAGTGGAGCTGTTGTATAAAAGCAGGATGATTACCTGCAGCTGTGTGACCAGGTCGCATGTGTCTGTGTGATAAATGTTGTGCTCTTTAAAAAAATAAATAAAATAATAATAATGTTCTTAACTTTTATTCAACTTGTTTTCTAGTAAATATTTTGATATCCCTAAAAAAGATAAATGAACTGATTTAAAAGGCCATAATGAGGTTAATGACTAAAACATGAATGGTGTAAGAAAAAGAAAAATGTTTTTTGCTTTACTTTTTGCTTTACAAAAAAGGCTGTTAATTTCTCTGGATTTAATAGGCAACAGGACCTTAAGCTATTTTGCTACTCAGGTAAATGTATTTTGTTTTCATGATGCATTTGTATGAACAAGACAAAAATACTGAGTAAGAAAAATTATTTATTGCAATGTGTGGTCAGTTTCAGCGTGCTATACAATACTTATACCATACTTTAATAATATATATATATATATATATATATATATATATATATATATATATATATAGATAGATATAGATATAGATATATTTTTAATTAATGACTAAAGCAAGAACTTTGTGTTCAAATAGCAACAGCATGAATGTGATTGAAGACTCCAGACCTTCAAAAGAGGTGCAAAGCCTGCCGCTACAAATAAAAGGCAATGTAATAATTTTTCGTTGTTATTAAAATATGACTCTATCTTGGAATTATACCTCCCTAGGGGAATATTGAATTGTAGAAGCTTGAATGAATTATTTATATTTGGTAGCAGTGGAAGCATAAGCATAACAAACAGCCTGGCTCATTGCCCATAACAGGCTGATTGACCAATTGTGGTTGCAGGCTGACCCGAGAGGCAATCAACAGTTTCTTACATCATCTTAAAGCTAAAATCTTTGAGTCTTTAAAAAAATTACTCATGGTTAAGATAATAATCAGCTATTAGAATATATTATATTAAACCAGATTGGATTACCTGTATTTTACAATTGGATTAAAAATGTTACTTTCAAATAAAGAGCTATTTACTACAGTTCTGACATTCACATTACTTTGATTTGTATTGTGCTGCATTAGAATGCATTACTGTACACATAACTGAGACCAAAGGTGATTGACTTTAATAAATTAACTTTAATATCCTTTGTCTTTAATTTACTAGAACACTGCATGATTGATCTTATGCTGTCTAGGCATTTTTACATTTATTCACCTCTGACGCATTAACAGTGTTTCTGCTACTTTTCCTCCTTTCTTAGTTTGTTTTTTAAGTTATATCTATTCATAAGACCGGCCTCATGTTAGTCTAATCCAGGCGTTTTGCTTATGCTGCACTATTCACCGTTTTCTATTATTTTGGTGAAAAGTTACTATATATGAAAGTTTTCTTCAGTGCACACAGATGAGAATGTTCCAGAGTGAAATGCTCAGCCATTTATCTAGTAAGAGCAATTTTATTTCTCTAACTCTGAGTTGAAAAAGTAGATCACTGAGCACTACAATTGTGCTTGCAAGCTTTCAGGTTCCTCCCATTAGGCCTGTTTGTTCCATTTACAACACATTACCACAAACAAGTTATTTTGAAAGAAAAGAAAAGCAAAAAGAAAACTGTCTGTAACCTGGATTTTTCTCTTGGTACAGCAGATTTTATAAGTACTGAAGGGTGAAGTTTTGGGTGGAAGCTTTGAATTGTCAGCCTTAGCGTTAATAAAGAATGAAATCCTTTAAAGTCTTGCTCCAATGATCTCATGAACGTTGTCCTGGGGCAGAATATAAATAAACTCCAGGCTAATAAATGCTGAACTTTCCTCTCTTTTTTTTCACAGTTGCAAGGCATTCAAAACATCTAGACATGGATGTCCAGAATAAAGGGAGAAAAGATGAGACGAATCTCTCTGAACAGCTGCAGAAATGAATCAATTGTGAGTCAGTCCTTCTGTCATTCCTTTCTGGTATCTTCACCCTCTGTTAAGATTATAATTCAGCTTGGCAGCTGAACTAAACGAATGGAGAGCAGTGATGTTTGTAATGACATGCTTGGTGATTTAGTATTTTCTATGTATCTCAATTCTGATGTCTAAATCCAAACCCCCACAGATCTTTCGGAATACATCAAATGATTATCTGTCATCCAAGAACTTTGCTGAACTTGCATTTTATTTGCAAGCTAGCCTTTACAAGTTCAAATTCAAGTTTTATTCGCTGTCAAATGGACAGAAACCTGGGCAGAGATGCATGACCACGTACGGCAGGAAGTTCAGATCAAGACCACAAACGGCAGGAAGTTCAGATCAAGATCACGAACGGTAGGAAGATCAGATCAAGGACACTGGTAGACTATCCCTTTAATTCAAGGCACTTCATCACCCACAGAAAACAAGGCAATTTACTGAAGGACAGTTGTGGTGCAAGCTAGTTGTTTTCCATGCAGCTCAAGGGATAGTGATCTTAAAGTCTGAACAATAAAACACCATAGAAGCTAATATTGTGATTCACAGTTTAACGTTTGACCTGACATGGGAGTAGTCTAGTAGTGTTACATTATTATGAAAGCACAGGTTCAAAGCAGTTCAGAAGATTTAGCTATATCTGCATTGTAGTTTTATAAAGGGAACCGATTATGAAGCTAAACTAATGTTGCTTTGATAAATTATTCAATGTTTTGCTTACTTTCATAAAATTACTTTTATGGAATGTCCTGTTTTAACTTTAAAGTTCACAAAAAAAAAATGCTCAATCTGTCATCCTTTCCTCATCCTCATGTTGATCCAAACCTGTTTGACTTTTCCACAGAACACAAAAGAAGATCGTTTGAAGAACTGAAGCAACTACTTGACTGACAATGGAAAATGGGCTGGACTAAAATAACACTGAGACATTTTTCAGAATATCTTCTTTTGAAGAAAGTCCTACAGGTTTGGAACAACATCAGAGCGGGAAAATGATGGCAGAATTTACATTTTAGGGAGAACTTTCCTTTTAAACTAGTAGCGACTAAAAGACTCTCTTCTCTCTTTGACTGCAAGATGTAACGTGATTGACAGGGACAAACAGAAGTTTTGATGCAAACTTCTCAAAGTGGCTGATTCAGCCTTAGCTCTGCTGCATTTAATACTGCATCAGCTGGCAATGGCCCTATCTAATTCGAGTTCTCCCATAGGGCCAGGCTTCTGCCCTGCCTCGCCGCTCCATCGTTCACTCCTTCCCAAAGGCTGAACCTGATGAAAGACCCCTCAGCCAGGGCCAGGACCAGAAATCAACTTTAATCAATCCTTTTTTCTGTACTGCATCATTGTTATTCTATTGATGCAGGGTTGGATTTTCACAGGCTGTTGCAGTGGACTTCAACTACAAAAAAAAAAAAAAATACACACACACACACACACACACAAACACACACACAATGACCCGTAATCTCCTGACTTTGCTTATATTCATAAATTCATAGTTCCAAGAAATTCCATTTAACTTTTGTTGGGGTTTATGGGAGGGCAATGTGTTTCCCTCAGCATAGAGGAATATACAATAACTTGAACAGCACAGCAGTATCATATAGAACAGGGCTTTGTCAATCTTACACGCTGGTGGGTTTCCACGGCCGTGAACACTTTATGACCCTGCCTGCTGAACTCAGGTGTCATGCGCGGGTTTGATATCTTCATGAAGTTGTAGATAGTTTCACAGAAGGGTGAATTTAAGGTTGATGGGTGGCAAGAAAGCAGAAAGTGCGCACTGTAAACAGAGAAACTGTGTATTTTTGCATAAAACAGATTTATTTGATGCATGGCAGAATGTGACTTCTCAAAACTCTACTCCACGATGTTCTTAGTGAATTTAAATGAGTTCACATATAGTACTGATGTATCAAGATTTAAGGTGAGGTAAATATATGGATATAAATACAGTGCATTAAGATTTCTTTATAGAGTTTGACAGTTTTTTTAAACATTTCTGTTTGCTTTGCACTCTGAAAGACATCATTAGTGAGGCAAATTTATGTGTGAAAATCAGAGATGCAAAGCTGGAGTCATGCGAATTTTCATCACTTTTGCAATCTAATAGATTAATGTCAAACCGGGTCAAACTTTTCTAAATAAATTAAAACTCACTGAAACTCATTTTTATTGCACTGTTGCTTAACGCATAATTTCTTTGTCTTTGTCCACTCGGTGTCATTTGTAATATATCTTTTCATACTTTTAACCAAAAAAATATATATATAGTCATAAAGTGTGTCATAATTTACTTTCACTCATGTCATTCCAAACCTGTATGACTTTCATTTTTTTATGAAGTAAAGCACAAGATATATTTTTAAGAATGTTGGTAACCAAACTGTTTGTATGGATAAAATAGACTTAAATGTTTTTTATCTTCTGTTATGTTCCACCAATGAAAGCTAACACTGTCGTCTTATGCTTACAACGGACTTAGAGAAGTCTCAAACTGTTGAGATTAAGTCATGGCTACAATGCTGCATCATTGATGTGAAGTTAGAGGGGGACTCATGAAATATTCCTGACCATAATGCTCAGGTGGCTCTAAGTTTAGTGACAGCCACAGACAGGTCTAAGAAGTGCTCAGCTACCCTGTGGGCCTGGGAACGCAAGACACAGAAAAGAAGTGACAGCCTATACGAAGGACTACACAGGGTGTCCTCTCTGCTGAAGATGGCAAGTTCCGTCACGCTATGTGGCCAGATGCATAAAGGACAAGAGCACAGGAGTTTAGTCAACACTGAGGTCTCTTGGGGTGACATGCAGTTGTCTGCTTGTATGTTTCTTCCTTAGTGAAGTATCCAGTATCTTAGTTGTGAAACGGATTTACACAACATTAAGCCGGTTGATCCTCTAATCAAGTCCCAATTTTAATTTTTATCCTTTCAAATAGATTGAGCTTTCAGAAGGATCTCTCTAGCTGTAAATCTCTCTGTGGGTTCAAAGAAATGTGGTACTTTCATCCAAGATCTAAGTCCAGTACTTGCCTTGGTCACAAATTAAAATTAAAGATTTTTTTTTCCTCCCCCATCAAGGAGGCATGCAAGTCTGTATACTTCTTGCGCTGCCAACAAATTAGAACTTGAAGTCATAAACACTGCACAAACATTCATATCTAAATGCATGTACTTTGCATCCATTAATCAAGCAGTTTTAACTTCTCAAATTCAAACAATTTATAACTAGCCAAAAAGTCTTCTTTATGGTACATGTTCCACACATTATCATATTTGAAGTCCTCTAAAAAGGATCCAGTGTCCTTATGATTAATTCCAGACATTAATTTTGTTTCTATTTCAGCCAGTGTTTTAAATATTAATTTAACTGCATTAAGGTCCTGCCATATCTATCTCTAAAGAGAATTAGACAGGCATCTTAAGTTCCTGCAGCTCCAAAGTAACTTCCTCTGGGTCCTGCGAGTTCAGAGAGTGAGTGAATGTGCACGCATATGCCTTTGCCCTATTTACTTAAGAGAGCAGCTGTATGTGCAGGCCGCTGACTGCGGCTGAAGAGCTTACTGTGTTTAAACAGTCTATGAGGGGAGAGGGCAGAGAGTTGACTAGTCACTTTAATGTTTAGTAGGGAGCCAGTGCTGCCATGGAGGTCATGCAGGTCTATTTTAATTTATTATTTTCAGGAGGTGAGCAAAAATTCAATTCTCAGTACACATTCACCTATGTATCTCCAAGGAGGTCTTTGGGTAATGCTGAATTCAGCACGTGAATGGAATTCTCTTCCAGTATTGATTCCATGATGTGACTCCATAAGAACATGATACAGTTTTACATTTATAGTAAGAAAGAAACTATAGTAGTGACAAAAATAAAGAGAAAAAAATATATATAGTTGGTGAAATAATGTTTTAAAAGATGTCTCTGACACTCACAAAGGGTGCATGTATTTCATTAAAAGTACAGTAAAAATAGTAATATTGTGAAATATTTGTACAAATTAAAATGGCTGTTTTTTTTTTGTTTTTTTTTTTGTTTGTTTTTTTCATTCATTCCACTGATGGCAAAGATGAATTTTCAGAGGATATTTTGTGGTGCTTTTGTGGAAACCTTGATTCTTTTATTCTTCTTCAAAGAATTCAAAAGAACAGCATTTATTTAAAATATAAATCTTTTGTAAAAATGCATTTACTGTCATTTCATCTTCACTGTCATAAAATGACTTGACTGATCAATTTAATTCATCATTGCTGAATAAAATTAATGAATAAATAAATAAAATAAAAATCTTGCTCAAACCAAACATTTGAATGCTACTTACAAATAAGGTGCAAAAGCTGTCACTGGGACATTACCCTTTCAAAAATGTCTAATATGCACCATTTAGGTATTGATAAATTTAAAGTGCTAATATGCACCCTTTAGGGATAAATAAGGTACAAAGGTATATTTTGTGCAATGATGCTGTCCCAATGACAGCTTTTGTGCCTTCCTTTTTTAAGAGTCTACCATGGTTTGCTAAAAAATAGGGGGAATTCAACATTGATAATAATAATAAATATTCCATAAGCAGACAATCAGCATTTTTAATGATTTTGCAATATTACTGTTTCATGTTTTTGATTAAATAAATGGAGTCTCGGTGAGGATTTATACCAAATTTTTACTGGTAGCGTGTGTATGCATGTGAACATGTGACTATATATACACTATACAATATACAAACACACACACTCCTATCTATATCTATTTACAATAACATGGCTGAGAAATCTAGAGTATTGACTGACATACACAGCCCACACATTCAAAGAGCTTCGCTCCACTGTAAAAACATATCACATAACAAGTGTAAATTGCCTCTTCACTATGGCCACTTTTCATGGTCTGATCTTGCAGTGTATAAAATCATGGATGGTTCTTCTTGGCTAAAATCAATTTTGGGCAATGCATTAAAGAGATTTGGATGATAGATCCCATCACAGAGGCTGCACTTTCACAGCAAACAACATTAAAATGCGGGTGCATGTGATAAGACATCAAATGCACAGATGAAAGATCACAGAAAACACTTCCCGCTTTCATGATGCATGAGTGTAGATCGCACATCCACTCTGAGTGTCTGAAGCTCTGTCAGAGTAATCCTTGGATTTATAAAACTAAAATATCAAAATCTCATCATTTATTCTTTGTTCTTTATAATAAAAAAAATAGAATATTTTAGTTTGGGTAACTTTCCAGTCTCACTGTTGGATTTAATGTAGTAGATTAATGTATTATATTAATTTATAAATTCATTTGGAAGAAAGCAGACATTAAAAAAAAAAAAAAATTATCTGTAGCCAAAATTATTTTTGAGAAAGTGCATTGACATCCCTGCCTATCAAGTGAGAGCAGGCTAGTTTTACAGTTCAGGGTTTAATTAATGGCCTGTAGACCTTGTCTTAAACGTCTAGCTTGACTGACTCTCCTGCTGCTTCCAGTAGGTCTGGAGGGGCAAACTGTCTTCGAAATAACAGACATTATCTGCTTCTACATTTAAATGCTGAAAGTCTCTTCTCTTGAGAGGAATTTCCATGCAGGTGGGCGAGACACTCAAGAGATGCGAAATAAACTCAGCTGAGTTTCTTTGGCTTTTACTTTATGTACAGAAAATCAGCTTTGACACCACACTATTACTAACACACCCCACCAAATCCTTTTAAAATGTCATTTAAAATGTACACCTCTTGTCTTCTGGGAAAAATGGTCCAAAAATATTGATGACTACCCATGCTTGCTTCATTGGGGGGAATGGTGCAGGATTTCCAACTTTAATTTTTAGAGTGCCTCAGGAGACATAGATAATGGGAGTTATTCCTGTAGGCAGAATAGGGCTATAGGTGTTTTTAGGCACTTTCTGATTTGGGAAGCTTGATCTCTGGCAGAGAGGCAGAGTCTGCACAACACTGCTCCCTACAGGCCTTCAGATCAACCGCCAGAAGATTAGATGAAAGCCACCTCATGTTGAGCTGTAGTCTGTCTTGTCCTGACGGTCAACAGAAGAAGAATTGACTAAGTTCCTGCCAATAAATACCTTTAAAAAATTGGTTTAGCATTAAGCTATTTCCGTCATGAGACATTTTATCTTTCAGTAAAGGTGTATTAGAGAGTTCCAGTGATGCTCATGTACTATAGTTGATAATGATGATCACAGGTCAGTTCATACACTCTGTGTGTTATTCATTGCACACTGTAAACAAATTCTGGTATCTATATCCCATGATCATAAATGCTCTTGGAAAAACACTGTAAACAGAGCAGTTCTATAAATCCATCCAGATCTCACAGGAATGTAACGCTTTCTTTTATCCTGCAGTCTCTGCTCGGTTGTGGGCGAAGAGAAATCTAAGAAGTCCTTGCTTTTCCAGTTCATTCAGTCAGAGCCAAGGTCTATTTTCTCCTGGGATCAGGTCAGCAGTAAACACAGGCTATTCTACCTTATTCCATGTTAAAGATTAGTATTTATCCACATGTGGTCTTGTTGCCCTGAGTTTACATGCGTCACTAATACATTCACATTCACTTTTTGTTATTGTGTGGTACATGAAGGCGGTAGAGAGAGAGAAAAAGAATGAGATGAATGTGCACCAGAGCTGCTTTTTTTTTTAAAGAAAAAGGAAAAGGAAACAGTGTTACAATTGAATATTTCCTTGAATAAAAACTATAAATAATATAATGGTTTAAATCTATTTTACACAAGAAGTAAAAACAAACCTTTATCCCTAGAGTGTAACTGTTTAAATCTCTTTGATTCACTCAGATTTACTGAAAGCAAAGTGTGTGTGTGTGTGTGTGTGTGTGTGTGTGTGTGTGTGCATGCGTAGTCAGTGCAATCAACTGATATCTGGCCATTTTGAGATTATCATTATTGACAGACAACTATGCGTGCTTGAGTGATAACAGAATTGTTTATCTATCTCCACTTAAAAGTTATAGATTGTACTGTTAGCTTTGCGGACAGTAAACAGTCTCTGTTTTTTAATAAAATTGTATGTGTGTATATCATATACAGCCACCCAGCTTTTTAGATATGGTCACTGGTTGACATGTAAAAACACATACGGATCATTATGTCTTTATTTTCTGCTGAGGTTTACATCCAAAAATTGACTTTAATTGTACCTTCACTGTTACTATACATCGCTGTGCTCAAAATAAATATGTGCTGATTGCATTTGCACTGAGAAATAGTGTGCTCAAAATCATTTGTACATTGTTTCAATTTAAACAGGTCTAAATTACAGGACAATGGGGGGGGGGCTGTAATTTCTCCTGCTTGTTCAAGTTTATGTTTTTAGAATTGAAACTCTGAGTCTGAGAAACTTGTATCTGGACTCATAGCTCTCTATAAGCCCAGGCCTTGGGGTAGAAAATAAACCTTTCATCACTCGTCTCTAACCTTGGGAAACAACAGATAAAGATGTCACTCTAAGGTCCCACCAAAAGGAAAAGTCACCTGATAAAGTATGCAATCTGTCTGCCTCTGGAGAAAAACAGAGGATGTTAAAACCAATCTCAGCCCACTGCATTCTTCCCACTATGAACATAATCTTTCCAGCACAGAAATGTCAGCTGCAACGATGCACGACATGTTAGCTGGTGGCACAGCTGCCAAAGCAAATTGATAAATTGATTAACATCTTTTGCCTAAAGTTACTGCTCATTTTGAATAGAGAATACCGTCTGCTCTGACAGGTGAGGTCGCCCCAGCAGTTTACAGTGTTGAATGCATTTATTAAAGACGCATTAAGGTAAATGCACATTAAGGTTATTTGTACCAGATTTGATCGTACTGTTCGTCTCTGGCCTCTTTTCACATGAGCAGATTTACATAGTCAATGAGCTCTGAATTATTTATTCAAGAAAATCCATCAGAATCCATCAACACAAGGTGCTGCAGATGGGTAAAACATAAAGTACTAACAAATAGAAAGAAAAATAACACAATAGAAAATTACGTTACAAACACATCGTTATAGAGTGCAACAGTGCGGAAATAAAAATCCCATTCATTTCACCATAGGGGAATTGATTTTTAATGATAAGATAGACTAAGATAGAGCTACTGTGAGCTACAAGGTTGTTATTCGGTGATATACAATTTGGTTGAAGCCATCAGCCTGAACAGATTCAACATATGTTTTAAAATTTAAATCATCATGTTCAACAGCAGAATTCCTAGTCAAAAAAATAAAATAAAATAATAAATAAATAAAATAAAATATGCATAACCAATTATTCTGCAAGAAATATCCATCAGAGAATCAAAAAAAGAGAATTGTCCCAAAAAACACAATCCACAGCTATGATTCATCTCGTAGTTGGTTGCTTTAGTTCAAGGCTTAAAACAAATACTTTTGAAAATCCATCTGGCAAAAATAAATGGGAAAAACACCAACCAAGGAACCAAGAACCAAGGCCGCTGAAAAATCAGTGATCACTCTTATAAAACTTCAGACAAACAGATTTCTCATTGTGACATCCAGGCAATTATACTTGACTTGACATTTACCTGTCAATCAGGAAATTAAAAGCTTTACAGATGTTCACTGTCATCTTGCTTGATCTTTGGAGCTATAACTTTTGGATCACTTTATTTCCCTTTGTCTTCATATTCCTTTTAAGGTCTTACTAAGCAGCTGTCAATCAATTTTGTTCCAAGTTTCCACCTTTCCATCAAAGGACTGCCTGCAGTGGACACACAAAATGATTTCATGACAGTTCAATCCGAAACGTAGACCTCATTATAAATATAAAATATATCATGTTGTATTAAGAATAAATATAATAATAACAATAAATAGTAATTTAATGACAGCACTGTCTTTTAAAAATTTATATATATAAATAAAATGACTTGCTGATATTTATTTATTTATTGTCTTGATGTTTATGGCAGTTTATCAGAGCAGATGCATTACCCTGAACCCTTCATTATTTTAACCATTTGCTGAGTGACAGCAGAGACAGGTGGATGCTGCCCCGGTTACGGCCTTTTGCTGATGGATGCAGCATCAGTGAGGAGGGCAGGGAACTATGTGTCATGAGAACCAAACATGCATACTCAAACACCCTGGATAACATAGTCAAACATGCTTCGGCTATGGGACAAACAAGCTGTCGTGACAAGAAAATTCTTATAAGGCTGAGGGGCTGAGAAGGTGAAACTGTCAGTTGCTAATCATGTTTTCCACAGTGGTAAAAGGTTTTATTTCTAATATACTAGACTTGCACCTTTATTCTGTTCATTTTTACCAGTGACCTAGATTATACATTCATGTTCCCCAAGTCTGAAGCAAAATGAAATGTATGAGGGGGAAAAAACATTGCTTAAAGGCTCATTTAACACCATTTGGTGCAGGTCTAAAAAGCTCAAACCTACATATGATGTTTTGAAAAGATTATTTGGTTAGTCTATTTGTGTCAATGGAGAAAAATGTCTGAGATGAAAGAAAATGCTAAAATCTAATTGCAAGACTTGGAGAGCTGTTCTTCTTGACATGAAAGAAATGAAAAGCATAAATTTTTTATAGTCTTCACCATCTTAAAGTGAATGAATGTATTGAACAACAGCTGAATATAGCCCAAAATGATTTTCATTGTCGTAACTGCACATTCTTTATATCTACTGCATAAACCAAGGGCAACAGAGCACAGCAGGGAAAGAGTGTTTCTCTGTGTCAGTCTTCTATTGCATTGAGGCCCTGTGAGTAAATATGAAAAATAACCCAGAATATTTAATAATCATTATCTTAAATTGCCCAGAATTCACACAGGGACATCTAATGCTTTGATTTCACTTAAATAATCACACTGCAAGCTACCTAAAGATGAATTAGATATTCTCCAGCAAACTCTACAAAGTGCTGCGGTCCTAAATTATTTACTGCTGTAAACTTTTACGCCACGCAAATGTAAGTGGTTCCATAATGGCAGTTTTATCAAAGCCTGCTGCTAGGACAGCTCCTTTGAAGTGAACTACGCTGAAAACATAAAAGGATTAATTTTTTTTAGGTAAGTGGTACATTTAAATAGCTATATTTAAATAAACAAATTTAGTTGACTAACTTTCAATTAAATGTAGCTAAAATAAATAGTTTGCAACCACTTACCTAAAAATATATATATATATATATATATATATATATATATATATATATATATATATATATATATATATATATATATATATATATATATATATATATATATATATATATATATAGTAACAATATAAAGTATAATACAATTCACAAGCAGTTGTTTACACTAATAGATATAGGTTTAAAGAACAGTTCAATAGTTCAGCTTAACCTGCCCTAAATATACTTACCTGAACTTATTTAGTTGGATTTGTTTTTTATTTGGGTTGGAAGTTAGAACTAAACTTTGCAGGATGTCGGCCCTCAAGGAGTAGGGTTGTACATCCCTTGTAGTGACGCACATTAACAGAAAAAAGGTTACTTATGCATTGCAAAATAAGGTGGATACCTGTGACTGAAACTGGAATATGTTTGATAATTAACTTACATCAAGACCATTAAAAAAGTATGTCTTTTTTATGCATGCATTCATCATTAACATAATTCAGATATACTACATCCACCGTGCTGCCATTGTCAACTGAGCAATTGTGTCATCAGTTCACTATTCATCTCGGCCTTATAGGATAGGACAGTGTCCATCCGTTGTGCATTCAAAAATCTAGGCTAAGCTTTAAATTGCATGTAGGCTACTGCTTCATAAATATTAAGGAGTGTGACATAAGACTACTGCTTTTCACATGTAGGCTATGTGGAACTCAGAAGCAAGCTACACTGTAACTGATTTTTGTAATTTGAACAGGATTTTACTGTAATATGTACAGTAAAATGTGTATACAGTATTTTACTGTAAATAGCAAAAGAATTATGGGAAAATATACGGTCTACTGTATTTCCTCAGTACTGTAAATCAATTTACAGTAGTGAACTTAGGACTTATTATTCCATAGAAATCACAAGTTTTCGAGTAGCCTATTTTCATAATAATTACCTTGAATGAGAACTGTACTAAAAATAATGCAAACAGCAATAATAATAGCAAGAATCTTAGTAGGCTTAGCTTTCACATGATTTAATTTAATACCTACAGCTGATTGCATGTTAGGCCTACATAACATCAATCAATCAATAGGCTACAGTCTCTGTTGAAGGCTTGTGTAGCTATTACAACAATTGTGTACACATATTTTTATAATAATGTTAAGGACAAATGCAATGATTGCATCAAAAGCTACATGTAGCCTCTGCTCAGGTTAGGATGGGCTAACTATAAACTAAGCTATACGTTACAGCAGGAAAATAAATCACCAGACTTGTAGCAAAATTATTTGGATATTAATTATTCAAGTAAAATCTTCCTTATTGTGAAATTCAGGCTGATTGTTGTGTCAGCGTACGTGACTTTTGAGACGTCTGCTTTAAAACTACATTTCCCATAATAACTCGCGGCGTGACTGACGTTACCCATAAGGCTGTTGGTTCTTTATCTTCATGCAGGAAGGTCATTGAGAGTCAGACTCGGATTGAGCAGATCTCAAACTTCAGCAGTGAACTATGCTCGGACAAGCCGTGCGACGCTTCGCCACCTCTGCGGTTCGCTCCAGTCACTATGCGGAGGGACCAGGAAAGGTGAGGAGATTTTAGGATATGAGCAAAATAAGTCGTTTGTTGTTTCAGCTTCAGCTTCTATATGACTGGTTGTCACAGGCCTTGTGTTCGTCTGAAGCCCTTCCGGATGTCCTTTAAAGTGTTTAGTAAAAACTTATCAGTTTGATATGTACATGGCTGTGGTTAAGCTTATATAAATAAATTCATTAACTTGTTAATCCGTGATTGTAATGGACCTGCAAGGGAGCAATGCAGGAGTGTCTTTAGCTTAGTTTAGCCTAGCCTAGCTTAGCTTAGTTTAGCATGTTTAGATGATCAGGCCACTGCACCTGTCTGTGTTAACCGCATATGTCACGTCTAGGGTAACCTTCAATGATTTTCAATTTGAATGCATTCATGTGCTTTAATTTAGTCAATTTGGTTTATTTTAATTAAGTTGTGCTGCAATATTGTTAAATGCCCTTGCATTGGCAATAGTGCACCTGCTGCTTAATATTTTACACTGATCCCAGACATGGAAATTACCTATCTTAAAATACTTTTGTAGTTCTATTTAGCTCCTAAATATTACAATTAGCTATAAACTGGTCTTTGTTTATCTTTCTATCAAACTAGTGGCAAATGCGAGGATCTTGATTTTAATTTATTGAACTATAGGTGTGGGAACTCTAGTATAGACTTTTCAGCCAATAAAAAATGTATAATCTCAGTAGTAACTTTCTAATTAAGTCAAATTTTATTAATGAATGTAGTGTTGTTCAATGTAATTAATTTGATGAAAGTCAAAGCATAATTCTGAAATGAATTTTGGCGTTTTCATTTTTGCAGAACTTGCCATTCTCTGTAGAGAACAAGTGGAGGCTTCTTGGCATGATGGTGCTGTTCTTTGGCAGTGGATTCACCTTCCCATTCATTGTTGTCAGGCATCAGATCCTGAAGAAGTGAAGCTCCTACCAGTCACACGTTGTAAGTAACTTCACATATTACTGTACACATTCTGAGCACATGTGCTTCACGGCTAAATTACCTTTAATGTTCTTTAACTTCATTAAAATTTGAAAACTATTGCAAACAATAACCAATTAATAATTTAGGATCCTGTTTTTTTTATTCTCCTCTTACATTGCTCCTTTGTGTTTTGTTTTTCTTTTAGGTCAGTGTGATTCTTGTCCAACACAGCTCTCAGTTTCTTCTGGTGTGGATCCTGTAATGTTATTGTAAATAAAACTGGCCAATGACATTGCTGTGTTTTTCTCCTTCTTTATTTCACGCTTTCCTAAAAGCATAGGCTAAAATGTACATAAATGAAATGATTCTCCGGTTACACTTTATTTTAAGGTGTCCTTGTTGAGCAATATTATAGGATATGTATGTATGTATATGTGTGTGTGTGTATATATGTATATGTGTATATACGTGTGTATATATACATATAAACTATATGCAAGGGCATGTGACGTGCAACAAGCAAACCTTAAAATAGTGTTACCAGTTCTCCTTGTAAATGTATATTTGGATTTAGGGCTGAAATGATTAGTCGACAAATGTTTTTGTTGTCGAGTAGTCTTTGTCTTATGTCATAAGATCTAAAGTAAAGAGCCTGCAATAATGCGTTTTGACCAGTGTGCACTGTTTCGCAAGACTAATTCCGGATACAGTCCATGAGAAGAAATCTGAGTCTGCTGAGCGTTGTTGGATGTATATGTAAATATATACTGTGCACTTTCCTCTCAATAACAAAATAAACACATCAAAAACTGACAGTGGTGAGCAGTTTAAAACACATCTGTTTACAGAGATGTGGATGTTTGCACGAACATACTCAAAATGTCTTATCACTTAACCTTTATTTTGTTTCTTATCCATATGACTCACAAAAATGTTTCAGATAATTAAATGGTGAATACGAGTTTCTCTGCCATCTCATTTTGTGTGCTAAATATATTTATTTAATTGAATTGCATGACTATAATTACATAATATGACTTTCAAATGCTGAAGTGATTACCTTAATTTATTTGTTAGAATATGTATAACTCGGTATTTTAACTAATTGCAAAAGCTGAAAAATAAATCTCCACTGATTAATCGGCGAAATAATCAGTGGTTAGTCGATTAATCTAATAATCGTTAATCGCTTTTCAAAAAAATTGTTTGTTGCAGCCCTACTTGGATTGAATCTCTCCAGAGTCGGTTACATTTTATTCATTCATCCATTCATTTGTACAATAAAATCTTCACTTAAACACTGATATGACGTTTACTAAAAAGAGTTCTCTTAAAGAAAATTCTGTTCATGTACTACTCACCCTCCACTTGTTTAAAAACTGTATGAGTTTCAGCTGACGGTAGCCATTGACTTATATAGTATTTTTACATATTTTTAGGTCAACTATCCCTTTAAATATTATAGACCTATATAATGACATGAAAAGGCTATAAAGTATCAGAAGTTCGTAGCTGTGTCTGTTTTATTCACATGCAGGACTCCAGAAACATTCTCACTTAATGAGAATGAATTGCGTTCTACAACAGTGATTACAATGTAAAGATGATTAAAATGGGAACGTCAGCCAGGATACTATGTATGCGCCGAGAAGTCATTCACTAACAGCTGGAAAGGTATTTTGGAAGGGTGTTGTTTTCCCTCTACAATTGTCAGCTTTGTGCCTCTGCTGTTGAAGTTCATATATGAACCCATTATAGTTCAATTAACCTTCTACTGCCAAAAGCTATAAATATCTAGGAACAAAACAACAGGGAGGGAGACTTGCAAAGTGACAGGGTAATATTGGAAAAGAACTGGCATTAAAAATTTTATTTCATTGGGAACTGGCTCACTCGAGTTTTGTGTGCATCAATCAAGGAAATGTGGCTTGCCAATTTTATTTTGAAGACCATAGGACTAAGGGGTTGTAAGACTGAGCAGTAAAACTAGCTTGTTATAAACCATTCAGACCACACTGGTCATATACAATTCGGTTGCTTGATAAATTCAGCTATTTTTCACTGCGCAGATTCACATGGAAATGTCATTACTCCACATCCATTTTACAATAGGTTTGTAATGTCCAGTATCTTTATTTAAATTTTCCCTTAGGCAGATTTAAATAAATGCAGTATCTCTCCCACTCAGAATACTCTCATCTAAACTTGTAAAATCAGCACTACATATTACATGTTAACTTTTAAGTGTATTGTTGGCATATGGCTTAAACTCTTGTTTTATGCTGTGAGCATGTTATCTTTACAGTCAGTGTGACTTTGAAAGACCTCTCAGCGTTCTGGCTTAGTGTAAGCATTTATGTCTCACTGTAACACTACGTCCTTGAGAACAAAGATGCTATCTTTGCCGCTGCCAGAATGCTAAGGTCACACAGAACAAGCCATTAAAAACCAGCCATCCCTAAATCAAAGTCTGCCAGATTGTATGATAACTCTTCCCTGGACACAGGCCCTGATTAAAACAAAACAGCGTCATTAAAAATCTATTTCATAATTGTATATTAATGTTTAATGATTTTGGACCGTCATGCAGCGCTATAAAGTTAATGTACCATCAAATTTGCCATAAGCAATGAAAGCGAAGGCAACAATAAACTGTGTGCGTTAATTTTGGATGAATTTGTATTTGCTCCTGAAAAGAATGTTAAATTCTAGTCTGTTTAATGGAAAGCTACCATTTTACCTCTGGGCTTTTTATATCTCGTTTAAGCTAAGATGTCTGAATGGGTCTAACTTTTTAGTTGAATTGCTGAAATAATTAGCTACTTTTGATTGTCTCAAGTCTTACTCATTCGCTCTATGTCCCCTGGCTGTTAGTTTGTATATGGCTATAACATGACTTTTAATGGAGAATATACCGTACATGTACAGGGTTTTAAGTCCAAATGTGGGAAAGATGCTTTCAAGTTTGTTATATTTACTTGAAAGGATATCATATGGCTTAAAGTTCACGGAATCACAGATTCACCCTCATATTGTTTTAAATTGGTATGACTTTGAAATGTCTTAAATGTTTGTCCATATACAGTGGAAGTCAATGAGCAGCAAGAATTAACTCGCCATCACAAAAAAAAAAAAAAAAAAAAAAGTGAAATATTTACATTCTGTTTACTTGTTGCCCACTCTCAGTTTCAAATTAATTGTGCTTTATTTGTACAGAAATACCGCCAAAGATTGCCAAAGCAGCTGCAGGGGTGGACAATGAAAACAAATACCGGTGAAAATAAAACAAAAATTATCCAAAAGGAACAATTAGTTTTATGTGAGCCATCTTTCGCATGCGATGCTGCTTTATTTTAGTAACCAGTTGGTTTGGAAAGAAATAAAAACCAAACTGCCTATTAGACTGAGAGCTTCTTTTTCTTTTCTTGCATGATACTCGACATCAGATATCTGGCCCACGAGGTCCACTTTCCTGCAGAGTTTAGCTCTAACCCTAATCAAACACACTTTAGCATGCTAATCAGAGTCTTCGGGATCATTAGAAAATCACAGGTATGAGTTTGATCAGGGTTGGAGCTAAACTCTGCAGCGCACTGGCCCTCCTGGACAAGATTTGAGGAATCTGCTCTACAGTCTCGTCAGAATAAGACTGTAGTGTGATTCTGGAATTGTTTTAGACTTTAATCACAGTCATTATAGGTCAATCAATGCATACAATGAAAATTAATACAATTATTTAGCTTTGAATTTCTCTTAACATATTTTTTCAAATACACTAAATGCTGTCAAAGATAAATTGCTGTGCTTTAAGATCTCATTAAGATCACAATAAGATAATTTCCTTAAGTAAATTGATTATTTTCCTATACGAGTAAAAAGGTTTAATTTATTTTTCATCCATTTCTGGGTAGCTCACCACAAAATATTCTCAAAATGTAGCACTTCAGGAAATCTTTTTAGGATGGCTTTCATTTGGGATGGGGATGATATGGCCTAATGGTGGAAGTGTCTACAGATGAATCGGGAATATACCATGTCAAACGGATATGTTGTTTTTAAAGTTAATGACTGAAAAAGTGATATAGCAATTTTTTACATGTACACTATAATATGTTTATGTAAAATTACATTTAAGATAATAAATGTCTACATCCTACATCAGATTCAAATTCTGATGCGAGACTGGAGACATTAAAATACTGTGTTTAGTGATACAACTACCAGAGCCTAATGAGACATCGAGAGGGTGGTGACATATCGTTCCACTAGTAAATAGGATTGGCCAAGAGTCTATAACTCTCCCATTATGCCTTTTCTCTGCCACAATGTTGTTTTGCGTGGAGTTTGGGGGCTGTGTGTAGATCATTATTTGTTCCTTTTCGCAGCTGCAAGCTTTCTTTCCCACCCACGGACAGAAATAGATGTCTTTTGAACCTGATGTCTTGACGGTTCTGAGGTCTCATCTGTTAGTTTCTACCTGTGCTTGTTCACGCATTGGCAAACATCATCTGGCCTCTAAAATACGCCCTCACAAAACAAGTCGTCAAGTCCCCGATGCAATATGTTTTCCACCAGAGAGGTGGCAGACACTTGTCTTTATTATAACTCTGTCCTTCATGCCACAGCAGTAAAATAAGACCCTTTCTCAGTGTTTACCAAGTACATCTGACCTTTAAATGAAAAGTGCATTTACTAAAGATAAATCATGCTAGTTGTTGGAGTATTTTAATAAGGTTTAAAAAAATGGCTATTGTGTTGAAAATCATTACCAAAACCGACAAATTAAGAAAATTACAACTGTTCAGTGGACCAGGGGTGGTTTATAACAATGATTATAGGTTTTCAAAAAATGGTTGAATGACATTCAGAAATGAAGTATCTCTCTCTTTCCATGAGAGTAGCTTATTCCTCCCTAAATCACACTCAGGCTTCACATCTATGTCCATTGATGCTATTTGCATTGTGTCTATGCCAGAGGATACTCTGTGTTCCACAATAAAAGTATTTCTGATAACATGCAATAAAAACAATATGCTTTTCAGAACAAATGCATGATATTTAAGAGCCACCTATATTAAATACTGCCTGCTATGGAACGATGCATAATATATGAAACTAAACAAGAGTGATGGGAGTACTTTGCATCTCAGCAGAATGGTTTTGCTGGAAATAAAACCCTCAGACAGCTGCTGATGATGCGGATCAGCCTGATACAAACAATTCAAAATTGCAAAACTTACTCTTTGTCTTTCTCGACAATTTCAGTGACTGACAGTTTTGTCACCCAGGCAGTTCACTGATGACAACAGTAAGAGCTTGTCATTTTTGCAATTTGCAGCTCCTATTGCTGTCATTTGTTTCCGGCTTGACATACACAACAGCAGAAACATGACCAATTGCCGATGCTCTTATTTCAGTTATTGTTTTCAATTTCAGTGCCTTTTTATTGTTGTCATCATCATCACAAAAGGTTTATTTCATTTCCAGACCTGAAAAGACATTGTGCCGCTATGGCTTCTTTGAGTTTAGATGGTGATATGCCTTTCTTTGGGATTTTGTTTGGAATTTTTTGGACTGTTTGTTAAAACTGTGGATCAATATTTTACCAAGTTTCTATAAAATCATTGTTAAATAAAAGAGATGATTCCTGAGGCTTGTTTCAAAACTACAGATGTGAAAACATCAAAAGACATCATTTTTGTATAAAACAATACAAAGTCTCCATAACATGAAACTATAAGAATTTGCAGGTTTTGTATAACTTCATAACTTCTGGCTAGCACTTTTATTATACTGTCTTCACCATTATAGAAACTTTAATCAGCAGATCTGAGCACAACATATTCAATGCATGTACAATATGTCTCTCTTCAGTTTTGTCTGTCTTTACTTTGAAGCTTATAGTTGACTTTGTTTGGTCTTTATCAGTGTCATTTAAAAACACAATGCAATCTATTGCACAGCATGGTGTTTTGTCTTGCAAGGAGGGCAGTACTCTGTCTTTTTAAAGTCAGGCCTTCATTTGCCACCAGCTGGAACAGAAGAAATGCTACAAAGGCACTGCTCATTTGACTATCTTCTTTTCCTGCAAAGCGAATGTGAGACTGATGTTGTTGGACCAAGACAATGCAAAGATAAAATATCCACAGACTCTGAACTTCTGAAGCAGAGAGAGTTCTCTTTAAATCTCCTTTTAATGAAAATCATTTACAAAATGACTCGGTCCGACCTTCATTCAAAGTCCTTGCCTTATACCAAGGTTCATACCTAGAAGAAAGCTGAAAAGGGCTTGGTCTTGAAGTCAGATTGTTTGATCTTAACACAGCTACACTTTTTAACAGCAACAACAACAACGATATTATTAATAATATAGATTTAACATAATCATTCAAATACTCTATTAAAACTGCAACACATAGGCAAAAGGGGAAAAAAGCCTCTACCAACATTTTTGCACAACTGCAAAACATTGCCTGATCTCATTCACTGCAGTTTCCAGGTGCAATGAACACTATTGCAGTAAAACGCCAACAACATTTGTTCCTTTTCACACAAATTATGATTAGAAGGGCAAATTGTAGATTATTTTTGTGCAATTCCTTCCACAATACTCGGTTATGACCCTTAAAACGTTCACCATAGTGCAGGGTTATTCAAATCTTGTCCTGGAGGGCCAGTGCGCTGCTTAGTTTCGCTCCAACCTTGATCAAACTCACCTACCTGTGATTTTCTAATTATCCTGAAGACACTGATTAGCATGCTCAGGTGTGTTTGATTAAGGTTAGAGCTAAACTCTGCAGGAAAGTGGATCTCGTGGGCCAGATTTGACATCACACCACCAGCTCCATATGTGTAGAGTAAACTTGCTTGGTTGCTCACCTGGTACAGCGTTGTACTAGCAATGTAGCACTCTGGTACAAGTCTTGTGTGGTTTTAATGTTGCTGTTGAGGGTCACAACACCTGATAAAAGAGTTCAGACACTTGCAAGCTAAAATGGTATGTTTGTATTTATTACATTTTTTGCTTTAGGTAACACTACCAATTAGGTTTAGGATAGGGCTTAGTGCAAGTGATACATACATGTTTTTTTTTATGCTAAAAAACAAAACTTTTGCGTCACTCATTTAGACGCTTCATTTCCAAACTGCTACAATACATACAACAACCAAAGTAATAAAACCAGATTCATATACTTAATCTGTTTCGTATAATACTAGCTGCACTCACTGAACATTTCAATTTAAAAGTCTGGCAAATCATGCAAGAAGCAACATATCGTTTTGCAGAAATATTGGTTACAAGCACTGGGTTGTATATATGTTTTAACAACTGCTCATTTCTATTTTACCCATTTCAATCTAAAGTGGCCATTTATTGTACATTGCTAATGCTTAATAAAACAAATGCTTAATAAATTACATTTTACTGAATTCCATTTAGTTCAGTTTCAGCCTCAGTGCCCACTGAATAAGTTCTGAATACTTTAATTAATAGAATTTATTAAATAGCTCTCTATAATTTGGTTTCTGACAGAAGACTACTTCAACTTTTGTTGCAATGCTAATTGATTTTCAAGATCCATAGGCTTTGAGTTGATTTGCATTACTGTGGATTAGCTATGTGATACGCCTCTCTTTCCCAAATCATTTTGTGTGATATTTGCATGGGTGGCATGACAAAGGGTTGTGAAATGTTAATGACATTTTATAGAGGCCAAAAATGGTCTTCCATATGAAGCTGAATTAGGAGACTAATGCTTTAAATGACACTTTCTTTTTCAGTCTCACAGTAAGTCAGGCTGGAATTAACCATTCAATTTTAGCCTATGATAAATGAGCTGTGTTCTGTAATTCTCAACTTTTATTAAATAGATTAATCATTACTTCATTAAAGATTTATCCATTGGTTTGAGCAGCAGATTGAATAAGTAGCTTTCATGCCATCTCTTCCTCATATCAGTTCATCTATTTCTTTCCAAGTCTGTGAGATATCGGGTTAATAAAAGTTCCAGGCTCTTTTGTGTCTTTAAGAACAATCTGAAGAAAATAGAGTCAATGGTCTGATCATATGCATCAGCAGTTTGTTAATTTAATTTCAGCTAGAGTTGGTCAGACTCCCTCGAGGGAAATAGTTGACATGAGAAAATTAGATCCAGGTTCAGCTGTGCTGCTCCCCAACAGTCTATATTTAACCTTAAGATCTTAAAGAAAAACTAAAGAACCTGTGAGCAATCGTAAAAAGCTATGTTACAATTCACAGAATCCTTACAGTGTGCACTGTTCGTACACAGTGAGGAAATATTTGTAAGTTCCACACTTTCACATATATAAAATGAATTCAAGTGTATTTAAATAAAATACATCTTAGGCCTATATGCTATATTTAAAATGTCCCTTATGCTGCAAACGACGTAAGACATGAGCTACTCATAGCTTTGTTCTAGTGGATGATTATATACAAAAACAATGGCAAATCCCTGGGGAATCACGGGTTTTAAAAACAAAGAAACCATTGATATCTATGTGTCAATCCCTCTGATAAGATATCTTGTATCTTATCAGAGGCACAATCAAAACTATGTTCTTCCGCCCATTTAATCCCATTTAATTCCTTAAAAGAGTCATATGATGTTGCTAAAATGAACATTATTTTGTGTATTTGGTGTAATTAAATGTGTTTATGTGGTTTAAGGTTCAAAAAACACATTATTTTCCACACACTTTACATTATTGTTTCTCCTTTATGCCTGCCTTTCCGAAACATGTTGTTTTTTACAAAGCTCATTGGTCTGAAAAGCGAGGTGTGCTCTGATTGGCCAGCTATGACCATTGACTCTGACCATTACTGATTATAATGACTTAGGGGCCGTTTACATATCGTGTCTTTTGCGTGGTCAAATTCGTTATTTCCAATGTAAGCACGCGGTATGCGCGCTCATAATGGAAGCAATGCGGTCGCGACACGTACGCGGTTTGACGCGCCCGTTTTTTCCAGGCGCGTCCGCACCGCATCGAGTTAAAAACATTTCAACATTTCAGAATTCCGCAAGCGCACCGTGGTTCATGTGACAAGAACTAACCAATCATCTTCATCCTTTCCCATAACAACGTTGAAAGCTCAGCTAAGATGAAGGAACTGCTGATCATAGTTGTATAAGGATTGCCATTTTGAAATAAATTTAGTAGCAGAGCTACTGCAAGCGATTTTTAGAGCTGCAAATCCATTTATCCTTTGCTGAAATTTCTGCGTCTTCATGGAGAGAGCACGTCATGGTTGCTTAGCAAAGGCAGACGCCTCAGGGGCGCAACTGCCCGATTGCTTTGGAAAGAAGGAGAAAACGGCGCGCCTAGCGTTTTCCACGCGTTTTTAGGCGCTATATGTGAATGGCCCCTTACACTGTCTTTTTACGTGTTGCGTTGCATTGCATATGCGTATAAATCGCACTGCATAAACATAAAATGATGTCTGCATTTGTGATCGGAGAAACAACAAACAACAAGCTCTACTCTACACTGCTCAGAAATCACATTTGAATCATCAGTGGCAAATCTTTTAAATATGAAAACGTAATTACAGACTGTGAGTCAAAAAACCTTGCAAAGTTTGAACTGCCCCACTTTATACACACAGCTTGAAGTTCAGTCTATACTAACAAGCAATTATATTTATATAGCCATATACAGCGGGTAAAATAAGTCTTGAACACACCACCATTTTTCCCAGTTAATATATTTCTAAAGGTGCTGTAAATTTTCACCAGATGTCGGTGATAACCAAAGTAATCCATACTTGTACATTAAAAAAAAACAAAAACAAATAAGTTCAGAAATTAAGTTATGTGAATTAATATGGGATGACACAGGGAAAAAGTACTGAACTACTGAAATATATTTAATACTCTGCCTTTGTTGGTAATGACATCTTCAAGACGCCTCCTGAATGGAGAAACTAGTCACATGCATTGCTCAGGGGTGATTTTGGCCCATTCTTCAACACAGTCTTCAAGTCTTGAAGGTTCTGTGAGCTTCTTCTATGAACTCTGATCTTCAGTTCTTATTTTCTGTTGGATTCAAGTCTTAATGGGTGGCCATTCTAGCGGTTTTATTTTCTTTTTCTGAAACCAATTGAGAGTTTCCTTGGCTGTGTTTGGGTCTTGCTGAAATGTCCACTTGTTTCATCTTCATCATCATCATCCTGGTACTGTAGGTGTTGGGACTGAACCAGCTAATAATAATTTCCACTGACTAGGGGTAAGATTGCTTTCTAATTACTGATAGATTTCAGCTGGTGTCTTGGCTTTCCATGCCTTTTTCCTCATCCCTTTATTTGTGTGTTCAATACTTTTTCCCTGCATCGTTCCATTTTGTTACACATAACTTTGTTCTCTTTGTATGGATTACTTGATTTGTTGCCGATGTCTGGTGAGAATTTCAAGTCAACAGCACCTTTAGAAATATATTTACTGAGAAAAAAGGGTGGTGTGTTCAATACTAATTTCACCTGCTGTAATTAATAGTTAGTTAATAGTGAGAACTGGACTCTAATCTAAAGTGTGACCTGAATAATTTATATAGTTATCTATTATTTATTTGAAAGAATTAACAAAAAAACATTTCATATGTATCATTATATCATTATCCTCTTGAGCAGTAAATTGGACACAGCAAAATAACACACATCCTCTTACACAAAACAAAAACAAAAATAGAAAATCTAAAGAGCCAAGTAATGCTTTTGTAATGCTCAGTGATATTGACCTTGCTAGTAATAACTTTTATAGAGCAACTTACCAACTTACCATGTAGCGCATATTGGAAAAGAAACACAGTTGAATGCAAAGAAAAGTGTGTGAACTCCCTAAGAATGAATGAATGCGACAAATACAGTATCTCAGTTTCTGGTGATGCCCCTATAGTGTAAATAAACACAATCAGTTAGTGAAGTATTTAAGACACTTAAATTATATGGTCAGTAATGTTAAACAGAAAGCAAAAATTTAGATGCTCTACAAATAAGATTTGTCACATGTATTTTAGTTACATTTTGTAAACAACTGGTGCTAAATGTGCTAAATAAGTGCTGCACTGTAATTGTTTAAAGTCATGGTTCATTCTTTTAATTCATGTAATTTAGGTTCTATTCTATTAATTCCTAATAAAGCAATAAGTTCCCAGTTTTGGATTTTTTTTTTTAAATGAAAGGAGGTTTAGGAAAATGTAACTCTTTCCAAATGTCACATGACCATTTCCTACATTTTATTTTTCCCATTCTTTCCCAACTCCATGCCGTTCTCACTCTATATCTCCCTTTTATTCCTTTTGGAGACTAAGATTATAAGAAGCACACAGATGGAAGTCCTCAGTGGGCTCAGCTTCTTTTCATCTGGGGACTTTATCAAGAAGAACAGTCTGTGTTAAACACACTCACACTCTGTCTCCTTTTTCTTACACACTCTTTCTCTGTCTCATGCAAACACTTCACATATCTCGTTCAGCAGCTGGAAGCAATGATTTGATTCAGTGCTTTTGGGAGATTGGACCCCCATCGTTCATTCGGCCACAGCCCATCACTGAACTCTTTCATACTGTCCATCTGGGACCTCACACTAAGTGTGTTAGATTGTCTGTCTTCAAGACTTAGACCTTTTGATATCTTCCCCCATTCAAATTTGACAGCCATGACATATGTGCTGCCTTTTTAAACAGACAAATAACCTGGACTAAACACAACAGTTATGTTAAGGAAGCTAATGCATAGTAGATAAGAACTTAAGATGGGTTGTTTCTCAGTGGGAATCACACAGTTTTTAAAGCACTGAGAGAGTAAAGCATCTATAATATTGCTAAACTATCTATGTGGTTAAGTTACTCTGTTCTGGACAGTTTTCAATTATTATGAATATTAAAGTATGACCTTTGCTCCTAATTTACCAATATACTCCTAATTATTTCTTATTAATACTTAGTAAAGTAGTTTAAGAATTCGGTAGTATTAAGGATTTAGAATAAGGCCTTGCAAAACCTTTTTATTTTATTTAATAATAAGCAACCAATATCATGGTAATATTCATGCTGATAACCAAGTAGTTAATAGTGAGAATTGGACACTTAAGTGTTACCAATATTCTTATTACCTCAGTACAGAAAAAGCATGCATTTTAAGGTTAGACTTAATTTTTTTATTTTAAATCAACTATTGTATTTTCTACAGTCTATACAAAATATTAACTCCAATTACATAAAGAACTGTAATTTACAGAAATAAATATAATAATCTCTTACTTTTCTTTTTAAATTGAAAAGTAATTAAACTACAGTAACTAATTATACCCAACACTAGCGCTAGACTGACATATTTAGCGCTTGTGTCTTTTGCAGCGGCATCATGTGCATGACACAGCATTCTAAAAATGTGTTGCTAAAAGTAGTTAAACTTTTTAAGAAACGTTTCTCAATACTTTTGTGGGGGGTTTTCTCTCCAATGCAGTGTGTTTCATATTTTTGAATCCAAAAGCTTGAGGACCTTCTAAGAACACCGCTCAAGTCAAAAACAAAAGCAAAAGAGAGCAAAAACTAAAATTCCACTGTCTTTCATCTTAGATTTTTGCATTCTACTGTAGTGCTTTTCCACATTTTTTTTTTTTATGAAAAACTTGCACAAAATGTGCTCCTGTGTGTTTTACAGTGTCCTGCACATGACACAATGTTCTAAAAATGAGGCACTAAGTTAAAAGAAGTTCAACTTCTAACGGGTTTTGAAACCTTTATTATTATTATTATTATTATTATTATTATTATTATTATTATTTTTACACTGCCCTGCATCTCACATTTTTTAATGCAAAACGTGCTCCATGTAGATGGCCCCTTGTTCTGATTTCGTAGCACCACATTGAAAAAAGAAACCATAAACGTGCCAGCTGTTTGGCACTGCGATGGAAAAGTTGCTTATGCTAATGAGTATAAAATGTTTTAAATCTGCAGTATCTATTAACACCCACAGATTCACTACCGCCACCAATAATTATTTAGGTCACCATGAAGCAGAGCATTATAATATTCTTTTTTCCTGGAAAGTATGTTCTGCATCAGTTAAATGCATTATCTTCAGTGTCATTAGTATATCTAGATCTCTGTATTTCTCTCTCTTCCTCCACCGTACGATCTAGCACCTCCTCTTCATTGGCCAGGCCTTTTCTTCTTGGTCTCAGAGGGAGAGAACTGAAGAGGTTTTTGAGTGTGCGTATGCAGCAGAATGTGAAAAACTGAAGTGCTGACTGCTTATACCTGAGCGCCAACTCAGGGAGGACGATATGCACTGCTGTTCAGCAAAAACATCTAAGTTTGTTTATCACCTCCCTCACCCTTGATAAGGAATCACACAAATGTACTATTGTGTTTTCTTCCTTGCTGTGAGCTCAACAGTCCATCTCTGCTTTTATCGCAATTCAGTTTTACAGAGCATATGCACTGTTGCATCTGAGAGTTATAAGATTAACGTCTGTGTCTCAGACTGTAAGTTCATTTTACTGTTTTGCAAAATATAAAGATTATTTGAGGTTCATTTTTCTCCTGCAGGTGCTCTGGCAGCATATTTTATATTTTCAACTCCAAATTAAAATTATGATTGTATTCCATCTGGTTTCTTGTTCACCATGCAGTCTGTGAGAAAAATTTCTGTGAAAGCTATAAATCACTGCTGATTCAAAATAGGATTTATTGTCATATAGAGTTAGGTCCATTTATATTTGGACACAGACACATTTCCTTTCTTTTTTTTTAGCTCCTGGCCAAAACATATTCAAGTTACAATTATATACTGAATTTGGGCTTAATGTGCACACTCAGAAGTTAAGGAGTTACAGCTCTTTAATATGTACATCCTTCCTTTTTCAAGGGACCATAAGTTATTGGACAATTGACTCAAAAGCTGTTTCAAGAACAGACGTGGGCTATTCCTCAGTTATTCCTACACTAGTTAAGCAGGTAAAAAGTCTGGAGTGAATTCTAAGTGTCTGAATCTGGAAGCTGTTGCTGTGAACCCACATCATGTAGTCTAATGAACTCCATGCAGGTGAAACAGTCAATTGTTAGGCTTCACATACAAACAAACAAACAAATAAATCCATTAGAGAGACAGCAATAACTTTAGGAGTGTCCAAATCAACAGTTTGGTACATTCAGAGAAAAACAGAATGTACTGGTGAGCTCAGCAACATAAAAAGGCCTTGACGTCCACGGAGGATGATCGGAGAGTCCTCTCCATAGTAAGAGAAACCCTTTCACAACATCCAGCCAAGTGAAGAACACTCTACAGGAGGTGTCTACAATCAAGAGAAGACTTCACGAGGAGGGTTCACCAGAAGGTGCAAACAAGAAAAAAAGTGGCTGAAATTAAGATCAACCTGTACCAGAATGACGAGAAGAAAACAATTTGGAGAAGGCTTGGAACAGCTCATGATCCAAAGCATACATCGTCATCTATGAAACATGCATGGCTTCAAGTGGAAGTGGGTTACTGGTGTTTAGTGATGATGTGACAGAAGACAGAAGCAGCCGGAAGATTCTGAAGTATATAGAGATATACTCTCTGCCCAGTTTCAGTCAAATGAAGCAAAATTGATTGATCCATAGTTAAAATGGATGATGACCTAAAACACAGTGTAAAAGCAACCTAGGAGTTTCTCCTGATCTCCTGATTTCATCCCGATTGAGCATGCATTTCACTTGTTGAAGATAAAACTAAAGGCAGAAAGACCAACAAATAAAGAACAACCGAAGTCAGCTGCAGTAAATGCCTGACAAAGCATCACAAAGGAGGAAACAGTCTCTGGTGATGTCCTTGAGTTCCAGACTTAGGGCAGTCATTGCCTGCAAAGGATTCTCAACAACATATTACAAATTAACATTTATTTTTAACTATATTTATTTTGAGTCCCTGAAATGGGGTGGTGTGGGGCTGTGTATAAAAATGCTAATTCCTAAGCATTTTATGTTATATTTTTGTTCAGCCCCTTGAATTAGTCTTGAATTAGTAGAATTAGTCTAGTTGAAAGTCTGCACTTCAATTTCATCTTGATTGTTTTATTTTAATTATATTCTAGTGGCATACAGAGACCAAATTATGAAAATCGCGTCAAGCACCAAATATATATGAACCTAACTGTAAATATATAGCAAGATTGTTGTTATTTGTTTTAATAGTTCAAGAGGGTCTTGCTTCCTCAATGTAAAGTACATTTCTCAAGATTTATCTTTATCTCATATTATACAAATCCATCCAAAAATACATTACTTGTAATGATATAAGCTTCTCTAGTCCCACTTTTCCGCCCATAACATTAGAGCTTTTAAAATTACATGGGGAAATTATGGGCTAAATGGACTCTTAAGAAGATTCTCTAAGTGCTAAGATGGACTAGGGTCTTATCCTGTCACCTTCAGTGTTTAGCACTCGCTGATGGGCTCTATTTTTGGGTTCAAGCTACCCCTTTTACTCAAATTATTATTCTGTAAGTGAGCTCTAACAGTTTTAGTGAGAAGCTATTTCTCCTCCTTAAAAATTCAAGGATCGAGTGAAATTTTCACATTGCGGTTCAGTTTTTGTTTGGCAGTGTTTTCAAAAGATTGCTAAAGCCCTGTTTTGGTAGTAGCACCAGAAACCCTATTAGAAGAGTAGAAATGATTCTCAGCTTTTCCAGGATACCCCTTTAGGATTATTCTAAATCAGATGTGCATTATTTTAAATCCACTGTCAATCCCAAACTTTTACCACAAATTTAACACAAACTTTGAATGGATAATCTACCCAGAAACAGACCGAATAACACTTCAGTTGCAGAGGGAAATAAAAACAATAAGCTTGCTGTGTCATCTAATATGGATTCTATATGAAAAAAAAAAAAAATTAAAGATATTTAAGAAAAATAATAATACATCAGGTCTGAATCCCTCACCCCAATCCACAGTATTGTAGGGTGCAAAGCTGCATCTATTTCATTACAGAAATAATAAATGAACGGTAGGTATTTGGTAATGCACTCTATTCATCTTTTTGAATGTGGCTAATGGCACGAAACACACTGCATGAACTCTGCAAATTCAAAAGGAAGCTCAATTTAATATCAATCAATCAATCAATCAATCAGGAGCTACTGTTCAGTGACTTTTGTAAGAGCAGAAGGAGGTGGTTGATGGAGGGGCAAATAGCATATTAAGGGAGAGAAAGAGAGACCAGCATACCTCTCTTCACATGGTTAAAACTGCCTTAGGAAACGTGTTTACGTGTCTCTGTGTGTGGGTGGAAAGTTTCTGATTTCCACTGAATGTCTCATCAGTTCCTGGGTTACAGCTGCTGTTATAAGCTATTAATCACATTATGCATGCCTAATGACGTAGAAATAACTCAAATCAAAGAAATGACCACTGTGGAGCTACTAACAAAATAACACCTCATTTACTTGTATTTATGCATGCAATTTCATCCCACAATCTGATGGCGAGTCACAGGGGAGGCAGAGGAAATTGGAGATCTTTCATTAACAGAACAAAAAGTGGGGAACGGAGAAAAATCACAAAGGAAAAGGTCTTTAAAAGTAGTTGTAAAAGTTTAAATGCAATTTAACTGTTTAACTTTACATTTTTTTTTTAAATATGATGTTTATGCCTTTATCTTTCATCAAGCCAGAACACAAGCCAGGGCAGAACAAGGAAAAACAGAAAGTAAAGAAAGGAAAAGGTCTTTAAAACTTGTTTTAAAAGTTAAACACAATTTAAACTTATTTAAACAATTTACACAATTTAAACCTATATATATGATATTCTTGCCTGAGATGAGCAGTGAAATTGAGTGCAAATGTAAAACATAAAACATTGTTGTTGGAAATTCCTCAATGACTGTGTAAAATAAAACTCTTTTTACAAAAACAGCTCTGTTCACAGCGATCAGTTTCAGTGCATGTCTCTTTAAATGATAATGAGGCTTTGATCACTCCACCCCACACACAAGATATGGCTTGAGGTGGTCTTATACAAATAGCTAGCTATCTACATAGAAACCGGATGCAAACTGAAACAGCTTGCTGGATGACAGTTTCAGACTCAGATCATAACGAAAGCTGTGTTGCTAATTTTCATCCGATGTCTCTTAAAAAAAAAACGTTAAAAAGTGTAATATCAGTCTATGCTCTGGCGTATTTGTGTAGAATTGTTCATTATTGCTGTTTTCCACATTGGCTGCTTCAGAGTTCCAGCTTTTTTTTTTTTGGAATTTTTAAGATGTGACCAGGAATACATGCCAAGTTCATGCATGAGGCACTATAAAAGGCTGTGATAAGTTGTGCAACTGTCAAACATGTCAAAGAGACCTTTACGTCGACTAACTGACATCCGAGCTTCTGTTTAACTGGCATTGATGTCCTGGGAATTGCACCCTTGATTTCAGAGGTGAAGGATTGATTTAAGTTGGTTTCATTGCTTGGTATTAAAGCTAAGTCATTGTCAGCCACCTTTGCCAATCAACTTAATTAAATCAATAAACCCCTTGGGGCGGTCCTTAATTCAAGACAATATGGCACCAGTGCAACACTAATGGTGCTTTTCCACTGGATGATACGGCACAGTACGCTGCAGCGCAGCTCACTTTAGAGGTTATTTTCCTCTGTGTACAGTCAGCACGCCGCTCCCAACACGCGCATCACGCACTGTGCGTAGGGCACCAAGTGCTGAGGGGGCACCAAAAATAGCCTAATGATTTTTTTTTTCAAATGCCGGAATTATTTCATTAGCCTATAGAAATATTAGGCACATTTTAGCCATGTATATGTAAAAAAAAAAAAGGGGGGAACAAGAAAGATATTTAATAATTGCTCTAGTCTAGTCCGGTCTAGTCTAGAAAGTACGGGAAATGTGCTGCTGCTAATCATAATGCGCCTCGAACTTGCTGACGTTAATGTTAGCATCAGCAAACTATGTTATTATAACTTACAATGTAAAGACGTGTTTCCACGCGTCTGGTGGTCCCGCGGCACGGTAGACGCGAATTCTCCTCATTCATCTAGTTACAAGAGATTCTGAGTTATGAAAAGGACCATTGCAAGCTGATAGCTGTACCTGAGTGTCCTGAGTGTCCTGGGACATCAGTGCGGTCGGAGCGCGTCTTCTCAACAGCTGGACATATAGTGAATAAAAAAACGCTCTTCTCTGGACCCCTAAAATTTTGCCATGAAACTTCATGCCAATAAATAAGAAATATTGCTGACTTGAGTGTTTCCAGCTCTCTCTTTACGTTCGTCCATTTATTGACGTTGAAAAAGGAAACGTCTTTTTGTTAGACATGGATAATCAATTTTACAATCGATTCAATGAACACTTATGTCTTAAAAATCGAAAATGATTTTTTCACAAAAGTGACAGCCCTAGTACTTATTGATGATTATTTAATTTAATTTATTCAAAGTGACATTGAATTTGCAAAAAAAAAAAAAGTCTGGATTATTTTGATATTTTTTTTATTTTGCTATTCTGTTGACTGTTTTACAAAGTCAGCAAAGCTGTGAAGATTTTCTTTCTCTTTTTAGTGTTCTTAAGTTTTATACTGTGATGCTGCTATTGTGTGTTATTGGTATTGAGTTATGTCATAAAAAGTTAAACTGGCAAAAACAAACGTTTTTTTTTTTCTTTCTCGGGGTCGGGGTGGGGGGCATCATAAAGGAATTATGCTTAGGGCACCAAAATGGCTAGCAGCAGCACTGTGTACAGTACCTGGCTGGTTCTTTTTTCATCAGCTAAGGTTCCAAGCAAGCAGTAAAATGTGATGCGTAAAACCTGCTGGTCACTGATTGGCCAGAGAGAATCGTCACTACCTGCATCACTGAGCTTGCGACATGAGACACTAGACCCGCTGGGTTAAATCAGCACAGACAGAGAGGATCGAACGCAACTTTTTTGAACGAAATCAACCGTTTGAACGAGCACACCTGCTGCCATCAGCCTCTTTTGAAACAAACTTCTTCATCTTGCAGTTAATAACATCCACATGCTCAGAATGAAGAACTCCATTCCATCGATGTGCTCAATTGTTGTGTGTTTGTTTGTGTCGCGTCTACGATGATGTCACGGCAGTAGAGGCGATGTCCTGGAATTGTATTATACCCGTCATAATGCCTTAAAAGGGTTAATCAATATTGTGTCCTTTTTCTCATGCTGAACAACAATATTTAACATATCTGCATAACTGTAAGGTTGGGGTAGGTGTAGACTTTAATAAAACACAATCTAATAGGTAGAAAAAAATATTTATTGCGGGTTTCCTGTAGTTGTATCCCTTCTAACTACAACCGTGAATATAACACATAATTACTGTATTTGCATTACTGTAAAAATAGGTTTAGGGTTGTGGTAGATGTAGACGTTCATAAGCCATGCAGTTTAAACCTACATGAAAAATACAATAGTAATTTATAGTAGGCCTAAATACTGTAGTGTGTTTGAACGATAGACTGTAGTAAAAGACACCTACCAGAATTCATTTGTTGTGGTAATTCTATAGCCTATTGCTGTAGTAATATAACAGCAATAGTACTATAAAAAAATACTTTACCCAATACTGTACAAAGTTGTCCACATCTATAGGGTATTATACTACAATGCCTACACTACAGTAGCCTATACTACAGTATTTATTATAGTTTATCAGTTCACTATTACTATATGCTGTAGCATTTATTAACAAAGTGTAGTAAAAACTATAATATTAGTAAGATACAGTTTACTATAGGCTACTATGGTTCAAAAACTCTGTAGTATTTACTACAAATTACTATCAGTGTTTTTTTTTTTTTTTTTTTTTTTTTTTTTTTTTTTGCGTGGGAAAGCTCCATAACTTTAGGAATTTTCCAGGGAGAACCCCCCACCCCATTCACAGCGCTGAAATGTTTCGTGTGGTTTATGTATTTTAATTAAGCATTTTCAGAACTAGCTTTAATTTACGAGTGCAGAGGCTGGGGGAATTGGACCGTCTCTCATTGTTCCTACAACACAAGGACACAATCCTCGCGCGCGTAGGCTAGATGTCGCACATGACAACACATTACATTCAAATCTGAGCGCCACTGGTTGTATGGTTGATATCTGGAGCAGATAAATATTTGTGTAATTTAAAAAAATGCCCACATTTTTCAGGGAGGATGGAAGCCAAGAATTAGGAAATTGGCTAAGAGAGAGTTCAGGAATGAGAGTGGAAATCCAAAAAAAAAAAAAAAAAAAAACGCCCAGGCGCCAACGGGTGAACAGTATGCGTTCTATTATATAGCCTCTCTGTAATGAGGTGAAACTGAGGCTACGCGTCACATTTAATTAAGGCCTGTCAGAGTCACTTTCGCTGCAAGTTTACTCTCTTTCGTGGCATAAATGGAAAATGCCGTATTAGATAACTATATAACTTAGTGACTACTGAGATTTGGTGATAGGTGCATTGGGGAAGACATCGTCATTGTCCTTCACAATAAAATATTCATAAAATTGCTGTCCCGTCACTTTTACGGCTGTACTCTGACTGTGTATGGGATCGGTGGGAATATATCAGTACGCCACATTAATGAAAAGACGCTCACTCTCTGTCCAGAGAACTGAATTACGTGCTGTTTGGACGACTGAACTGCATTTGTTGCTATGGCCAGAGGGACCCCTGCTGGAGAGAAATAAAACTAATTCTTTGAATGAATGTTTGTTTTATTTATTTATTATTATTTTATTTTTATTATATTTTTTTTAATAAGCGCAATTTTAATTATTTTTATGCATTTTGTCTCCACAATGTACAATAAACAAGAACACACACGCACACTGTGTTATCCAATGCAATTGTAGGCCAACATAGTGAAAACACTATGCAATGTCCCACAATGCTTTTTGAAAGCTTATAAACACAGACAGCTTCATGTTTACTTGTTGCAGTTTTTTATTTCACTGCAGTCATAATAATTGATTGCTTTTATATGCACATTTTATATTTGCGTTCCTAAGCAAAGCAACATAAAACTTTGTACAAATCACTTTAACTGCAAACATCAGGACATGTAGCTGAGAATACACAATGCTTACTAAACTAAGCCTTACCAAGAAGAAGGACCTAATAACTGCTGTGCTGGAAACCGCTGTGTATATACTCAGATGAGTCCCAAATGCCACTGTACATCTGCATATAAACCTAAATGTGTCTCTCGAGGGGGGGGGGGGGGGGGGGGGGGTTGGATGCATACAGGGAAATCAGTAATGCATATACTTTGGGTTTGTTGTTGTTGTATGAGTGAGTGCGAGGTCTTGAAGACTTCTTGTCTAATGTTGTTAGGGTGTTAACTGTTCCTACAGGGTAGGAAGAAATAATTAATAAGTTTGATGATCAAAAACCCAAATTGTTGAATATCTGCATGAATTCTGGTCATCTTTATTCTGACCAAAAATAATCAATGGTATCTGCTGAATTCAGCAGGATCTTGCTGTTGTGTGTGTGTGATATGGACCAGAAAGTTACTTAGCAGAATACACATTCCTTGGGACTATTTGTGATATCGAATAATGTTTTCAATCGAATTCTTGTAGCTTTAAGCTTTCCGCTGATGCCTTTCACTGGCTCAGTTGGAAGTTTAAGAAACTATTCCCTGTTAATCTGCTTAGGAACCATATGTATTGGGAAAAGTGCTAAACGCATAGATTGAAACTGAAGTATGTGGAAATGAATGTTTCAATGGACAGTAATCGCATTCAAAAGCCTTCATTCCTGTAGGTTACTCCTAATGTCAGCCACTGTAGTACCAAGTTTAACCAAACGAGGGCAACACAAACACAATGTTGCACTCATGTCACTTCAGGTTTCTTTCCTGTCATATATGGCTCAGTTTATATTAAACATGCCTTTTCTTATCAATCTCTTAACTACTTGGATGACAGTCACTAAATGATTATGAGTTGTTAACTAAACACTCAAAAACATGGTCACATATGGGTTGGAAATGCCAGAGAATATTAATAAAAAAAGATCAAGCCTGGGAATTGGATGGAAATCAAATCAAATGGAAATTGGATAGCAAATGTACAGAAAAAATGTGCCAGTTCCATTAAATATATACCTTTTAAGTTACTATCAGCTGTAAAATTAACAAAATATTTCATAAAATGTAAATAATACATTTTATAAAATGTAAATAATATAAAGTTATGTGTATATATATATATATATATATATATACATATATTGTACAGTATATATACTGTACAATATATTATAACAATATATTATCATCATTACACATTTACTCATTATTAGTTACTATAAGGATCCACAAATGACTAGAAAAAGTAAAGGCCTGTGAGCCCTGAATAAAGCATTACCTCCACACTGCTCAGTCTGCAAATGAGGGTGGAATGCTCTAACAGGATGTGCACATTTTAATGGAATCTGATGTTTCTCTTGTTGAACTAATGAACTGATTTGTCAGAGGCTAATAAAGCCAATGCGTTTCCCTTTCTAGGCCCTAAGAGTAGCTTTCAGTCAGCTTGTTTGTTTATTTATCTTTTCTCATCCCACTGAATAGATCTGTATTTGGAGCTCAGAAATGAAGCAGGCCTAGAGGCTTCTGAGCCAATCTTGTTTTTTCTGTCATTGTTATGGTCTCTCATAAAGGAGCTCTTGGATGCGGCTTGCCTGAGGGCGTTCAGAGAGAAAGCTAATGAAAAACTTGAGTGGAACGGACTAAACATCACAGACTCTACGCAGAGAACATACACTGCAGACTTACAAGGGAGCAGCTTGTTTCTGAACTGGCAGGGAGCACAAGTCTTTTTTGATACATCAGAACAGAATAAATAATTCTTGCATACAGACATCCTTTTTGGTGCTTAATATGGGATTGTGATGGTCCTTAGTTTCCTTTTATTAAATTTGTATCCTTTATCTATATATTCATTTATTTATTTTTAATTTCTGCAGGTTTAGTCATCCATAGGTTCTAGGTTTGTTAATGAAAGACTGTTAGGTTAAAAGTGCCTTGGGAGCAATTACAATATGTAGGATATTTTTATCTTTTGTCCAGAAGTCAGTTTTTGCATATGCTAGTCAACCTGTTTTTTGTGCCCTTTGTGTGGTTGTGTGTGTTCTTTGAGCAGAAGGCTTGCCCAGGCTAGGACAGCAGTACTCTCGCAGGGCTCCTGAGCGGCCAGGAGTCACAGATGGGCAGCTGTCATGTACACTCAACCTCATCACAGCCACCAACCGTCCAGAGAAGCTGCACTGAAGAAACTTCTTTTACTTTCCAGAACAAGTATTAGAGTAACATGTAGAATTTGTGCTCTGTATTTAACCCATGCAAGTGCACACACAAACACTGTGAACACCTATAGGTTACAAGTCATGACTCCCTAATGGTTAGAGGTTCTAGTACTAGAGCACTGAATTGAAAAATTATTGTTGTAGGCCAAATGAAAATTAGCATCACGCTGGTTCCCAATAGAATTTTTCCACTGACATTAGGATTATTGCTGAAAATAAGCTTTGTGACCAATGAACGTTTTTGATTCTTACACTTTTTTTTTATCAGGATAATCTTCACAAATTAATTTTAAAGCTTAAATAGGACATGAACAAAGTACACAAGGGTTACTTGACTTCAAGGTCATCACCAACCTTTGAACAACTCTTTCAATGTCTCTTACAACCTCATACCCATTTAGCCATTTGTTAACAACCGGTTTTTATTTTGCTTTTTAATCAAGACTAGTAAAAGCTTTAAAAAAAAAAAAAAAAAAAAAAAAAAAAAAAAAAGTATTACTGATGCATTTTATTTTGCTTAAAAATAAAACATGATATCCTGAGCTTGTTTTAATTAAAGACCGAAAGCTCACAGGATGATGCAACAGGAAGTTCTAAACTAATTTTGGCCTACCAAAATACATCATCCATGCAGCAATGTATACCTGAGGCAACATAAAAAGAATGACAATGAGTTCATTTGTACTGTAATGTGACAGACAACTACTTATCCAGTACTAGAACTTCAGATCAATACTACATACTATATTAGCTTTTACTGAGAAATAGAGGATATGAAATGTCTAATGTGGCTAAGAATCAAATTATAAATTTCACAGAGTATTTAATGCACAGAATTTCAACATCTGAAATATTTAGACTATCAAACTATCAAAAAAAAAAGGGGGAAGTATTTTTACGGATTATTAGAATAGAAACAGATCCAGCTCAAACAAAACACTGAAATAATTTTGGTTCACCTTTCCTTCTTTCAGTCATTGTTCATTTTGGTGTGCCACCCCAGGATTTTTACTGAGCTGGGGTCCACTGAAAATACAGTTGTGAGTCCTAAAATTTCACAGGTGTGATAAATCGCTAAAAGAAACGAGTTTGCCATTTGGACAATTGCCATTAAGGACAAAAGCATCCATTGTTGTCTGCAGGCAAATCAGCATGTCCTCTGAGATGTGAAAGCTGAGTCCTACAACAGGTGTTGTTTTGATGAGTCATGTGGGCAGAAATTGCATGTAAGGCCAAAACATTGATTTAGTCACTCGTGGTTGAGGAACTCATCATCTTTAACATGGTTTAATATGTGCCTTTCGCCTATTTAACTCCAAAAAAAGGGAAGAGGACGAGTGTCATTTAGTGTCCACATGTAAACCTTCAGCAAAATACAGATTCTGCCCTTTTGTTATCAGAGCGATTTAAAAAAAAAATCCTTGCTTCAAGTTACATAAACTCAGTAAAGTGCTCCTGGTCATTGATGTTTCTTCAGGCAAACGGTTTGCCTCAAGAGGCGGCAAGAATGATAAATGTGTTTTTTTTTTTCATTGATCAATCCCACTTTTCAGCCATTTGAAAGAACACAAATGCTAGTCTGCAGTGAACGGCTGTTTTCTATTGGTTCACAATAGAAATGTTGCAGGGCCAAGTGGAAGCAAAACACTTTTTTATTCAAAGTTTTTGTGTTGTTGTTGTTTGTTTGTTTGTTTATCAACAGTGCATTCACAACACTTATACCACAATTTTCTGTAAAATCTCACCATTGACATGAACAAATGTAAGCTTACACGCCATGACATTTTTTTTGCCATTAAGGTTATACTTTTTTTTAATGCATTCTAACTAGTGACTTTTACTATCAAGCATCACTATACTTTTACACTATGGACATTATGGACATGAATGATACAGCAAATTGTGTGACTTGTTAAGCAGGTGTGCAGTACTACTAGGGTTAAAGATTACTGTTCTTGCAGTTGAAATCCGTACATGATGGACAATAAAATGGTGGAAAATACCACTTACAATTAAGGAATGAAGGTCAGATCTATAGGGCAACTTGAGGGCTGGGCTCTTTTTTGCTTGTAATCAACCGTTCACATGATAACACATTAGCATCATGATCCCATATTTTGTGAAGACAAGGACCACTTTCATTTTTCTTATTCATTGCATTTAGAAGATTAGGATATTGCTTCACATATGTTACAGTCTGACCGTAACAATCATACTCTATAAATACACTATAGACTCACTGAGGAAGGACTTAAACACACCATATGCATCCTCTTTCCTCCACAAACAATCTGATGGAAGTGTATTGATCCAGCTCTCTCGCGAGTGGCTTTATTGAATCATCTGGAGAAGTCCTGTGATTGATCGACTGCGAAAGTCACCATTGCCAGTGATAGCATCACATGATTTTGGAGATTTGACAAAAGATGAACCAGTCTAATTCACTGTTGTTTTATAGATCACTATATCTTTCTACAGTTGTTGGCAATATCAGTGTAAATATTTCTTCTCTTGTTAAGTACGAGAGGAGATATGTCACAAAAGATTGTACTCATGCCACTGATGGTCAGCAAAGAGCTTTAAATTTCTTTATGAGGCAGATTGGGGAGAAGGGGAGGCCAGTTCAGAAGATGTCACCTAGGAATTTCTATTATTTACAGTCTGCCTTCCTGTGGACTCAATGTGAGTTGACAGCAACCATAAGAAGCTCATGAATAAAACCATGGGTGCTCAAAAGCAAGTTGATGGGTTATGAGTTTTGGGGGGTTAAAAAATAGAGATGAGCTCAGTTGGTAGTGCTAAGTATCCCTAAGCACTTGTCACAATCTCATTAAGACTCTATACTGTCAATCGATGTGGCTCCAAAGTACCTTAACAAGCAACAGATATTAATACTTTATTATAGCACTCATTAAATCATTGTATGCACGCCAGTGGAATAAAAAATGCTATATCACAGCATCTCGGCTGAGGCAGGGATAGACTGAGACATCAATGCACATGCAACTCGATATGACATATGTTTTTTGTGAATCATAATATGAAAAAATGCATTGCTTGCCAATCTGGACAACTTCTTTCAGGTTTTTAGAAATGTACACATTCAGAAGAAATTAAAACATGTATTAATTATGATGTGCTTATTCTCTATTGAGTCCATAATGATTATATTAAGCTGTTGAGCTCTTATATTAATTTATTAACTTAAATAGATTATCTATGAGCTAGAACTATAAATTACTTTTACTAATGCAAACACGTTGTTAACATAATAACTGAAAAAGTATTGCAACCATTTTTATGCAAATGTTAAATCAAAAATGTGTGCTTTTAAGATTGTAGTGTTTAAGTCACCTAGGCAAGCATTTTAATAAAAGAAACACAAAGCCATATATCTTTTTTTATTTGAGGAAATCATGCACAATGAGACTAGGAATGTGTATTAGGATAGTAAATAAATAAATATTCCATTAAGAAATTGATGCTGACTGTTGAGCTCTCTTGCCCTGATGATGTCATCTATTTGGCAATATTTTCCAAAAGCCTGCCGTCCGACTCGGTCCGAGAGCCTTTCAGCCTGTCTAGTTACTGATATTTCAGCCTAGTAAAGCTTAAGAGGAAAAGGTTCCCAGAGACAATGACTTAATACAAGCTCACTGAATGCTCTTTACAGTCTTCTTACTGGACGTCAGTAGAGGTGAGCTGCTTGTGCAACGCTGGGATAAAATCATCTGTAAATTACATTAAAGCTGCTCTGCTGTAGGCACAGTGCCATAAAACACATTTTTTAAAGTGATAAAAATTCTCAAGTGTGTGTGTGTGTGTGTGCAAGAGTAGGTAAGGCTTTTGTTACAGTTATAGACATTGATTGCACACAAGAAATAGAATTACATTGCAACAAGGGCTGGGAAAAGTGATTGCTACCAACAAACAGCAGGCAGTGTTCATAAACAAAATAAGTCACAGTATATTGCTTAATTAATAGCACTGTAGCATGTGGCTCTCATTTTTTCCACACCTCTGAATTACTGTCACTCTTTTAAAATGATTTCTCCCAGAATAGCCCGATCAGCCATGCTTACACGTGTCATTTAGTGTGACAAAGCTATATTTGGTGTAATGATTCTTGAACACCATGTAAATTAGACATATTATGTGTTCAATATGGCAATAAATTAGATTACCACACGTATCTTGTTCTACTTCATTCCTCTTTCTTTTTTTTTCTTTCTCAGAAACAAAGATGTTTTTTTTATGAAATTGGTTGATATCTTTGTTTAGACTGAAACTTTGCTGTCGTAATTAATCAGTATGATACACTGTCTTTTAAGTTAACTGGATCATGTCATTTTATTATACTTCATTTTTAGAGATCAATGTTATTACTTTTGCATATATACACTGGTCATGTTATGGTACAGCCTTTTTTAGAGAGCTCTCTGTGTGCGTTGTAAATATTTCATGAAGCCATTGCAACAGCGACCAAAAATCTAATTGCAAAACAAATATACAAGATGTACACCATGCTATGTGCAGCCTGCAGTGTCCCAGCAGAAAAGCATCATGGACGTGTGCTTGTCCAATCTCATGCATTCAGAATGTTGGACATTAAGAGAACATTCAGAAATAAAATTTTCACAGATTTCTAGGAATGTTAACAAAACATTCTTAGAAAATGCACGCTTTTGTTAGCTAAGAAAGTGTTGAGAAAAAATATAAAACTACTTCTGATCATGGTCTTAAGATTAAGCTGGCATACATCAAAACAGATCTGCAGTATAATGATGAGACTTTACTGTCCATGAGTTGACCTTAATTTGTCCAAAAAAAAAGAAAAAAGAAAAGAAAAAGAAAAGCACTCATATCCTCCAGTGCACTCCAGAGTTGGCTGGAAGACTGCTTAAACATTCATGGATTTCCCTCATTTTATAAATATAAAATTCACATCATTTATTTTTAAGGGCACTGACTGCTTTTGGACATTTTTCATTTTCAAGACTCTCATGAAGATAGTGATAATGCTCAAATTCCCTACAGACACTTCCTGACCTAGACTTTTTATGACACTATAGGCTGTTTAAAGTTTTATATTAATGTAACGAATGATTCGCTGACATTTTGACCTAACTGTAGTGATTTTATATGTTTGGGTGAAAATTAATGTTAGATTTTGTTTAAAGCTGTATTCAATTTATCTATAAAAGTGTAGACTATAGAACATACAGTGGGTAAAATAAGTATTGAACACGTCACCATTTTTCTCAGTAAATATGTGCTATGTAAAGGTGCTGCTGTCTTAAAATTTTCACCAGATTTAACAGCCCAAGTAATCCATACATACAATGAAAACAAAACAAGTTCAGAAATTAAGTTATGTATAATAAAATGGAATGACGCAGGGAAAAAGTATTGGACACATGAAGAAAGGGAGCAAAAATGCAAGGAAAGCCAAGACATCAGCTGAAATCTATCAGTAGGCCTAATTAAAAAGCAATCTTGCCACTAGTCAGTGGAAATTATTATTAGCTGGTTCAGTCCCAACACCTACAGTACCAGGATGATGAAGATGAAAAGAGTGGACATTTCAGCAAGACAATGATCCCAAACACAGCCTAGGAAACTTTTGATTGGTTTCAGAAAAAGAAAATAAAGCTGCTAGAATGGCCAGCCAATCATCTGACTTGAATCCAACAGAAAATAAGAACTAAAGATCAGAGTTCATAGAAGATGCTCACAGAACCTTCAAGACTCTGTTGAAGTTCAATACTTTTTCCCTGTGCATTCCATTTTAATACACATGACTTAAAATCTGAACATATTTGTTTTATTTTATTTGTGGATTACTTGGTTTGATACCGACATCTGGTGAAAATGTCATGTCTACCTTTAGAAATATATGACCTGGGAAAAAATAGTGGCGTTTACAATATTTTAAACACTGTATTGTTGTAAAAACAATACATACTCTCAGGTTCTTTTTTTTTTGGTATACAGTTCCACAAAGAACACTGTCTGAACCATTCCCTGTTGCCTACATTGTGAAAATTCGAACACTGTGAAAAAATGAATGATCTCAGCTGCAGCTTCAGCATCTATTTAAAGTTTAGGGGCAGAAGCTTTGGATTCTAGAGAGCATTTAATTGGTCAGAAGATTTGATGAGAAGCTGAAGTATGAGGTGACATAAAACAATAATAATTAATAGATCCAGTTTGGCAGAGGTGACAAGCTTTGAATGCTTATATCTTCTAAATCCCAATTTTGCCACTGTTTTGGAGCAAACTTGCTTATAGATATCCTTAAGACTAACATACATACTAACACCCAAAAAACTTTATTTTCATTACATGGGGGCTTTAACATCCACAGAACCTTTCAGTTGCACTGAAGGCTTTATATGGTGATTCTAAAAGGTTATTCAAATGTTCTTCACACTAAAAACTGAAAGGTTCTTTGGGGAACCCAAAATTACTTTACTGGTTCAGTTTCTTGCTGGTATGCAGACGGTGGATAACAAATGGGTTGCAAGAAGTCCCAATGATCTGCTCTCTCAGGATTCTTGCACAAACCATCCCAGATTGTCCCATACCTTCTTATTTAACAAGAAGCTTCAGCAGTACCACACTCAGAAAGATGGCCATAATTACAAAGTAGGGGCTAGCAGTCATCAGCAGGTGCTCATGCTCCTTCACTTGGCTAACGCTCTAAGATGGACGATTAGCTGCTTTGAATCTCATTATCGTGGGTCTGGCAGACACCATGGCAGCAGCAGCCTGTGCAGCAGGACAAAGAGCCATCCCTCTTCCCTACAAATCATCCACAAAACACAAGCTGGCTTCCCGCAGTGTGGCCCAAACACACCACTGAGAAAACACAGCCTCACTCCTACTTTGAGCACAAAGGAAGGAATTATTACAGAATGTATCGGAGAGGGTTATTATCTTGCACTGTTTCCTGGCAGTATGTTACAGTGTTCTGACTGCCTGGGGATGGGGGAGGGGGGTGGTTACATTTCTTTTTTATTAGTAGCATTATTATGATTTAGAAATATTTGTAAAGGGTGCTAAAGGGATCCAATAAAAATCTGCTAAGAATTGATAATAATTTGGATTGAGCTGAAATTCAATTAAAATGTATAGAAAATGTCTTACTGTTTTGATGATATAATGGCAGCTTAAGTGCGGACTCAAAAATCTTTAAAAACAAAATAATAATAATAATAAATAAAATCTTGCAGACCCCAAATTTTGGAATAGCATAATAGTGTCCATGCCATTTAAGAACCAGTTTGTAACATTGAAATATTAGCAGAGGATAATACAAAATGAACAATTAAACTGGAGAGAGAGAGAGAGAGAGAGAGAGAGAGAGAGAGAGCAAAAAAAAAAAAATTCTAAAGTAAATTAACACGGGCCGGGGTGGGGGTATTATTTGTATCTCAAATTGGTCTACTTTCCTGTTAATACTAATGTTTCAAATTCCAAATTTGTAAGAGCATAAATGTGCTTGTAGTAGGTGCAAATGATTTTCTATATGAAAATATAGAGGAATTAAGAGGAGACAGAGGCAAGTGTCTGGTTGCCCACTTTGACATTCGAGAAATGTCAGAGAGCTTTATATAGTGTCCTCAGCGCTGGAGGAAGATATATTTTGACTGTAGACGAGGAACAGTGAAAACAGATGCATCTGCATGCCTTAAGTTCCCATGGCTACATCAGATTATTGTCTGATTACTTACATAAAGCATGTATCTGCCTCCTCTCAAGCACAACTATGAAACATGGTCTCAACTTTTAAGGTATACCTAAACACCAGCTCAGTTAAGGAGGTCTACTGACACTTAAAAATTAAATGAAAAATAAATGTTGTCACTGTCCGGGGGTTGACATTAATTTGTCAATAAGCAGAATGTCCTCCTATTCTCCAGTTGGCTAGAAGACTGCTTAGATACAAATTTGCATATAAAACTTTATTTGATTCATGCTTAGATAAAAAATAAAATAATAAATTAATATCAAAATAGATGCTAAATTGTATTTCTTTCCTCGTTGGTCAAGGGTTTTTCTCTCTTTATTTGTCAGTGAAGATGCTAAGGTAACAATCATACTAAACATGTCTGTTGATGTAAGAACATAAATAATTTGTGTATGACAGTCAGGGACCAAAAAGGTCATATGAATATTTACAGTGACTTAAAAAGCACACACAGCTATATAGTGTAGAAACCATGACTCAGCTGCGTGATTTAAAAAAAAAAACTAGTTTTCACAATCTCACCTAGTATAGAGCAGAGACTGTATAGTCTGTATTACCTTAGATTGAAAGACCAAGCTATTAGTTTAGGCTACATGAATCATTATGCAGCGGTATCAAATGTGAGTCGGTGTGTTTTGAATATAAGGAAAGAAGTACTTTCTTCCTTCTCTTTAGACTGCGCTGCGTCGATTGTCGAGCTCACGGATGTGAATGGGTCGGTTCGGTGATCTGCTGGCCTGGTCTGCGCATGAGCGGGGACGCGCAGGGAGAGGAGTGGGACTGGGAGCAGCTGTGGCAAATGTTCCACCAGTCCAGCAATCTCGAGAAGAAAAGACCATTTACGACTGAAGAAAACACTTTAACGCACTCTTTGAGCGGAATCTAGTGAGGAGAATCGCGTCGGACGTCCGCGAACACCTGCGAAGCGTCCAAAGTAGCAGATCGGCGCGTTTTCTGAACTCACTTGCAAACAAAATAACAACCCCGAGAGACTGACAATAAAAGCCCACAACTGACACCAAACCGAACCAGGGCCTCGATACACCGTCCTCTCCTCAACTCGGACATTTACCCTGCACTATTTCAGAAAAGTCCTTCTTCTCTTTGTGAAACTCAGGAAACAATGAAGACTTAAACTCATGTGTTAGCCGCTGAGCTGAGCTGTGTGTGTGTGTGTGTGTGTGTGTGTGTGAGTGAGTCTGTGCTCTTCTCCAGGAAACTTTGTCCCGTCTCTTTAAAAGACTGGAAGCAGAAGAAGCTGTAACAGACTCGGAGAAGAAGCTCAGGCTGTCTTCTTGATTTCTGTATGGAGGTGAGGGGCGAGGACAGGGGATCGGACGGCAGCAGAGGCCCCGACTCGACCCACTTTCCTCTCTACAACAAACCCCCGCGAGCACGGCTGGCGGATCCTGACATGATGATCTACCCCGGCTCTGGAGGAGAGGATTTCACGGGGAGAGCCGCCGCTGCTGGCTGCGAGTCGCCCTCCTCGGACGGACCGGGCAGCAGCCGGATGTCACCCACCGACGGGCCCACGGTCCTGCCACCTTTAACGGCGCTCCCTCCGCCGCCTGGAATCGGGGCGCAGGGGAGCGTGGATGAAAGCGATCAACAGGATGGGCCAGAATATGAGGAAGAGGAGGTTGTTTTCCCCCTTTCAGCGCCGCCCTCCAACCAGTAAGGATTCGTCTTGCACACATGTGTCTTTCATGTTTTTAGTAATTCATGATAGGAAAGGACTTGTGACATGGGATGGTTGCAGACCTATTGTGATCATCTTAATGGTTCTGTCAAAAAGTAGTCAGCTATCTACTTCCATATGGTTGATTACCTTTTGTTGTTGTTTTTGTTGTTAACTGGCAGAAGTTGTCACTAGAAATTTAGCGTGGAAAAACAGTGAGGTGAAATTCAGGGTTAAGTTACAAGCATTAAAAGGAAGAGATGACAACTCTGTACGCGTATGTGTGGTTATATATTAGCTATTGATAGTCTAAATAATGTAGCTAATATTTATATAAATGCACTTTTACTATCTCAAAGACAAAACACCATTAACATGATTCTAGTACAAGCTTTAATTTAGCATTTAATGAGACCTGAATCAATCCAGTATATAACTGATAACTACATAATTCAGTTAGCAAATCAGCATTTAAGAACTTTCTTTCTTGTCACAAATATTGTAAATATTTTTGTGGAATAGCCGTGCATAATTTGTTTTTGTTTGTTTTTTTTTACTATGAAAAAATTAATTTAAAAAGATTAAAATATTTTACTGTTATTCTCTCTTTTTTTTACTGTATATTCTAAAACTAAAACTGTTGCGTTTTTACGTTTCCCTTACATTATTTGACAGTAAACTAAACTAGGTTTTGATACAGACCACTGGCAAGCATTCATAAGTAGCAAATGTAACTGTTTGTATATTTAAATTTAACAGACACTTTTGGCAAGTTACCTCTGTGACATTCATATGATATATTTTACTTCCTCATATTGCAGAATTCGAGGTTATGTCTTCTGATTTTTTGCCATTTAGTTATGAGTTAGCAATATAACTTTACCACTTGAGATGCATAGTCTTGTCATTTTATTCTCCACTGTATCCTGCCACTGCATCTGTTTTTAGTTTATGAATTATAATATTGTCATATGCATTGCAGTAATATGGTGTTTTAAATGTCTTTGGTGTATCTAGACCTTTCTTCTGCACACTTTGTGAAACCGCAGTTACTGATAAATGATTTGACTGCTTTCTGTGTCATCCATTATCATATTTCTGATGAGATCAGTGGCTAAATCTAATGAAGAATGTCAGGGTGGTGACAGTCTATCTCACGATAAGCTAAATGATAGTGTGTAATTTATTGTGACTCTCATATCTTCGGTTGCTCAAGAGTAGGTTGATAATCAGGCCTGGAGTTTTATATTGCGATCAGTTGTTTCAGCTCAATTCTATACTAAGTTAATCAAAAATACATTGATATCAGAGTTTCGATATTTTTCAGTAAAACATAATTTTAAAAAAATACTTTAAATGTTAAATTGTAACTTCTATTTTACTGTATATTGTACAGTATCTTACACTTAGCCAGTGCTAAGTAGCGTTTTTAGTTTTCCATTAATCTGAAAACCATTGTTTCAGCTCCTCAAAAATACAAACACTAGCGGCAATGGCCTCGTGGGCAGCATGCTGACATGTTGTTCTTCAGGTGTCCTGAGTTTGAGTCCCGGCTCGCAGACCTTTCCAGTTCCCAGCCCACTCTCTCTCACCCACTTCGCTTCCTGTCGACCTACTGTCCTATCTAAATAAAAGGCATAAGACGGCAAACAAGTATCTTTTCTAAAAAGCAAATAAACAACAACAACAAAAATAACACATGTACGCTATCATCAGTTTTAAATATTTTACAGTAAATAAAACAATTAAAAAAAACGTCAGGGTTTTTCCTGGCTCGAAATGAGGTTGAGGTGTTATAGTCGTGATCATGTGCACACAATGTTCCCACCCTTTAACTGACTGAAATAAACACGTTTTTTACACGCAACATATTTTAGGTGCTATTATAATTAAATAATTGAAAAAAATGGAAATTCTAAAGTTACATTTTACAAAAACCTGTTGAACACGAAATTAAATGAAACATACCAGCTAAAAGGGGCCCTTTTGTTTAGGTGAGCATAACATTAGGTTGTTAAACATTTCATGAAACTGAAAATCTTTTTCCACTCCCTATGGTCTCCGGATCCACATTACATTTCTTATGACCTTGGGTGAATTCTTCTGATACATCATGAAATGCAATCGCAGCTGGCTAACAGGTGCATTAGAGCTAACATTAGCACCAAGCTAAGACTTTTTAGAAAATGAATAGTAAGTTTTTACTCAAATCTCATTTCAATTCAGCTTTGAGTGTGTGTAATAACTTATTTATATTTTTTATACTAAGCTACCAGTTTGGCATTTGTTAAGAAAACACCACAAATCTCATTAAAATAACATACAAACCATGTACTATTGTAATTGTGTGTTAAATATAGGGCCCTATGAAATGTTTTATTTTTTTCCCAAATTCTGTTCTAATTTTTCTAGAATCCTTTTTAATCATAAAATTACATTTTACTAACAAAAAGAATGTCTAATTAATTAAAATCATGGAACGTATACAATGTCACATCAGTTTATTAAAAGTTTGATAAAAATTACATGATTAGGGCACAATGAAATATTTTCATTTCTTTCACCATATGTTTTATTGGTACGCATAAAAACAACTTAATTTCTTCACATTTAATCTTAAAATAGCCTTATTAAATGTTTTATTTTTCCTCAGAAATTCTGTATTGTGTATCGGGTGTTCAAATGAAGGCGTAAAACATGAACTTATCTTTAAATTATTGAAACATTATTTATTTTTTTTTTTGACAAACAAAGGGGATTCAATATTAAAATTAAAACATAAAAATGTTGTGTGATCATTCCTTAAAAAAAATAAAGTTTTAATAATTGTAGTAGTAGTAGTATGTACATTCTGCTGAACAAAAGTCATATATTTCTGCTGCAATGGATTCAAGGGAAACCAGACTTTTATTTTGACGGGTTGCCCTGAATACCTTCTTTGTGTAAATCATATGACGCTAGTTTAACTCTAAATAAATCATAAAATACTCATGAAGTGACTCTCAGAGCAGTTCTGGAGATGTTGTTTGTATATTTATAACCTCATTTAGTGAGAAGACAGATGCTGAAATCACCGCGAGTGTTGCGTGCGCTTTGGTGTGTGTGTAGTAAACGGAACCGCACGTCATTCATTCATAAAGAGATCTGATCACCTAATATGAGTTAATGCTCATCAGATCGCGTAAATCAGTGGAAAAACTAATAGAAATTATGATTCTGTGTAAAGAAATAAAGTAAACTTGTATAAAAATATCTGTATATTTCCAAATATAAACTAAAAGCTCTAATGGAAGCAATTCAGTGACGCTTGCACATGACGGCCTCTCTGAGTTTTGTGGACAACCAGAGGCGGCACAAAACTTTGCAGAGGCGGTGTTCTGTCGATTTGTCCTACCCTGTCAGATTTTCCTACCTCCCACTAAAGCAGTGGGTAGAACAATTCGACAACGAAAAATGCTACTGTAAAGTTACGGTTTGTTAACATCTATATCTACCTCAACTCTAAACCTACCCTTACAGTAATGCAAATACGGTTATTATGTGTTAGGCCTATATTCGCGGTTGTAGCTAAAAGGTATACAGCTACAGGAAACCAACAATAGATTTTTTTTTGTTTTTATTAAAGTCTAAACCTACCCTTATAGTAATGCAGATACATTAAATATAGTTGTTTAGACTGAGGACGCAATATTAATGTGCGCATACGCACTAAACCCTGGTAGGAAAATCTGTAGGTTAGGATAAAATGTCAGGACAGTGGCCGCCTCATAATTCTCTATGCAGGAAAAACCCAGGACATTGTTTCATTGATCAAAGCAAAGCAGAATACCTTTAATAAGAGACCTGCCTATGATTTGACAGCAGCTCTTACTCCAACTTTAAAGCAATAATTGTGATTCAAGGAATTTTGCAATGATAATTCAGATATCATTTCCTGTTGGCTGTCAGTGGTTTCTTTGAAAGTGCTCAGAGTTGTCACAGAAAGCGTGGGGGCGATTTATTTTGTCTTTCAATATCAAACATGGCTTTTTCAGATGTTTTTCTTTTTCTTTAGTGCTGCACAGTTCAAAAGTGGAAAAAAAAACAAAGATCATAGAAGACATTGTACAGTGATTTTATAAGTTTGACATGTAAATTGTGCACTGCCGCTCTACTGTATACAGTTGTTAGCTCTTGAGATACACTTGCCGTAGACTGGTGACCCAATTATTACGAAAGTTTCCCCAGAGCTTCCAGATGATTTACTGTGACAGACTCGACTGCCTATAAGGCTCGGCAATGTTCCTCTCTGATGCACCGATTCTGATGCTCCATAAGCTTATATTATTTTATGCACTTAACGGCTGCTGAATTTGCACCACGATGAAGTGTAATGCACATTTCAGCCTTTATCTGCTCAAAATGGCCTAGGCTGCGACATAATAGAAGCCTGTGTCGGCTTATAGCTCAGTGCACATCTAAAATATGCAACACCTTTGCAGTGAAGAGGAAGCACATGAGTGTCCCATGCGATGTAGGTGACATTAACAACTTGCAAGCTTGTTTTATTTTTGGTGTATATTTTGACACCAGGATGTCAAAAAAGACTCTGCTTCTTGTGTAGGCAATGCATAACCTGTATAACGAGTATAGCTACATATTCTCTTGATTTCATCATTTCCAGATCCACTTTCAGTTTTCTTTTAAACGGAGGCAGTTGTTTCAGTGTTTTCTCAGAGAAGTAGGTTGAATGGCAGTGCAGTGTGGTACACATTCTCCAGGTTGGATGCGGTCCCGCGTGTCAGAATGTGTGACTAAAGTTAGTGCCACAATCGTTCACGCCTCTCTGCTGTGCACTTCATTCATAAACAATGATGCCAGCAGTGAAATAAATATTTCACAGATGCTTTCTACTTTTTAACAAAGAGAGCATGTGAAGGGCGGGGCATTTCTTCTTTGTAGCACCGGGCCTTGAACGCAAACAAACAGCACTGTGGAGAGAGAGCCAGTTGATTTTGTTTCCACGAAGATTAGAATGGATTTGGAGTCATAAACTGTTTTCCTTTAAGAGCTGGAAAGAGAGAGAGTTTGATTTGGAGATCAACAGTGGTGCACATTGTGTCTGCAATTGTTCAGCAAACTCACTCTCTGTCAGGGGCTAATTGAGCATCCATCCACCATGTTAATTGCCTTCTTTTTAAGAAATAACAGGGACTTTGGAATGCCAAGTAGCACAGCCAATTGCAGAAACTGCTGGTCGCTGTGGTGAAATATGTTCTTCACACAGTCAAGAGGCTTATGTGGTAGAAAAGTCTTCTTTCCTCTTTTTTTTTTTTTTTGAACAACTTCTCTAATTCATTGTTTTTGACTGCATTCATGACCTTATGTGTTTAGTTGAAGCAGCAGTTTTATTTGACAAGGATTGTTTTTAACCATTTCTAAATTGGTCTTAGTAAGTCATCTGCATTTACTATTAACCACCTCCTTGTTGCATGTTTCAAACCTATGAACACCAGGATTTATTCAAGCTTTGCACATTTCAGATAATTCCCTGGCTGTTTATCGACATCTATTAATTTCTGTTGAGAAGATCATAGGTCATTGTAGGCCAAGCTGATATGATGTTTTTCCCCATTATACTGTAAAAGGTCTAATGCTGCAAAGGTGCAGCTCTTTTATGGATTGTTTAAAGACAAAAAAAAAAAAAAAAACGGAATAATTTTTTTTTTGGCACACAAGGATAATTATGCTTAATACTCTGTCAAACTAGCAACATAAACTATTTATATCACTGATAGCAATGCAAAATGAACAAAGCAATACTTTAAAGCTAGTTTGTACAATTTAATAGCATAAACTAGGGCATGATTAATCGCATGCGATTTCACCTGTGATTATGAACGCGATATTGCGTAGCTTGTCAGCGAACAACGGCTCTGTCTATTAAGTGCCGCTCCATTTGAAAGCAGGTGAAGGACATTTACTGCTAATCACAGAACCGGCTTTACTAACGAGACGCGCATGACAGTCGCATGCAATTAATCGTGCACTAGCATAAACACATTTTAGTTTTTAATTAACAAGAAATACTCCCAATTTTAATTATAACCAACAATTCTCCTGCATGATTCACTTGGATTGATTGAACTCAATACAGCCCAGAACTCAATACAGTCTATTATTTTCATTTCTGCAAAGGATATTTGTGGTGGTGGTGCCTTCACTTCCAAAAAAAACATGATAATTTACTCAACCCCATCGCATCCAAGATGTTCATATCATTCGTTCTTCAGTCGAAAAGAAATTGAGGTTTTTGAGGAGAACATTCCTGGATTTTTCTCCATAATATAGTGGACTCCAGTGGGACCAATGGGTTGAAGGTCCAAATTGCAGTTTCAATGCAGCTTCAAAGGGCTCTACATGATCCCAAGCTGAGGAATAAGGGTCTTTTGTAGCTGCATTAAAACTGCAATTTGGACCTTCAACCCGTTGGGTCCCATTGAAATTCACAATATGGAGAAAACTCCTGGAATGTTTTCCTCAAACTGTTTACTTCATCTTATTAGATTTTGGAGCAGAGCTATTGTTTAAAATAAGAGTTTATAAGATTTAAAATCACAGTGTAAAGTTTTCCGATTTAAATGTAGTCACTTACACTAGAAAGCTGATGATAAATAGATTTAAATTTGTAGGACATTTAGGAACTTTAGGAACAGTCTCAAGTTTAAAATCTTTCACTTAGCAGTGACTTTGGTTTATTTGAAAAAGACACAAACCTTTTTTCAACTAGCAGCAGATTTGTAGATCAGCGTACCGGTCTTGAGGATGTATTATCCATCTCTTGCTTGACCCCATTTCGGCTCCTGCCGCACAGTAACTGCTAGCTGAAGATGGGCTCTTTAGTCATCCATCTGTGTGCTGGAGGACAGTCCCGTGTGCTGACTCTAACAAGCTGTGACACTCCATCATGTGTGAAGAAAAACAAAGCTGTTTGGCAGCTGCTCCCAAACTCTGCACATCTCCACCTTTTTTTTTCCAGTGTGGAAACTTCTGGAAAAAATGCATAGCTAGTCCAGGCAATTCATATACTAGTTAGTTGTTGAGCAAACCAGCGGGCCACCGATGTTCTGACCTGCAGAGTTTGCAGTTTTGAGTTTGCTGTTTTGAAGAGGGTGGGATGCCAAAAAGTTTATCCAAGACTAAAAACTCTACCATTATTTACACACATAGTGAACAACACAAGGGTGGTGACTTTGTATCCTCCCACTGCTTTTAGCATCTCGCATCCCATTTGTCCCCTCCCTTCCCGCCCTGCCTGCTCTCTTTTGCTGAGCCATTTCATACTTTGAATTATTTGAGCGATGCTTTCACAGAGGAAGGACATCAAAGGCAGATTCTTCATTCTCCAGCATCTCTTAGTTAAATCGTTCCCTCAATGGAGTGATAACCAGCTTGGATTATTTCACTTTTGGACATCAGCTAAGACTGTGCCAGCCATATGTGAGGTGGAGCCCCACCTCCACTCGAGTTTCTGCCCACTGACTTAAAGAGCTGCGTGGTGAGGGCACTCAAACAGCAGGTTTCTTTGGGAGATGGCGACGATCAAATGGGAGGTTTGTCTGGTGAGACAGAGGAGACGGACCCCGGCGACTAAGCAGCTGAGCGGGATTACTCTGTGAGTGCGTGAGAGCGAGCTCGAGAGCCCAGGATGCAGCAGAGGATGAATTCAGCGTAAGTGGGACATGAACGCTGCCGTCCGGAAATCAGACTCACAGAATATGGAGTGAAAAACTTCCATATTTTCAGTTTTGCCCTTTTTGTCTTGTCTGTTCCATTATAATTCAAAAATGTATACATTTTTAATAATAATAAAAACACTTCTGTGCTTTTATTAAAATTGATGAGCACAGTTCTGACCAGAGATGGCTGATTTATTGCACATTCATCATAAATTGACAATGAATGTGCATTAAGATAAATGTTTTAATATCATCTCTGATTTAAAATAAGCAGCAAAAACTGCTTTAAAATAGGATCTTTCAATACATCTGTATGACTCAATCAAAAACTATTATAAAAGCTGGAATAATTCAACACTTTGTTTCAAGATGAAAAATGTAGTTTTACCATTACTGCGGATAGATGGATAGATGGATGGATAGATAGATGGATAGAAAAATGGATAGATTCCTTTGAGAAAAAAAAAAATTAAACTAATTTGATCAAATGCATGAATATTGTTATATATATTTTATACTGCCTAAAAATATGGATTTGTTTTAAGCTTAGTCCTCTGTTAGCCTAGCCCTAATTGACGCTGGAGATTGTGAAATATAGTTTATACTATAATTTGTATTGTTTTACAGATACTTTGTATATTTATTTTATATATTTATTTTATAATTTTTGTAGTATAATCTATGAGTTTAGTGATTAAATACTAATACATTGTCTTATTTCAAATGACGAGTGATTGTCTCAGGTGGACAGATTTTTCTGGGGTTCAGAATGAGAGATGGGCTCGTGACAGCGGACAATATAGTGGAAGGGTTCTGCTAACATAAGGCTGTGCAGATTCATTACTCTGTCATGCTGATGAGCGGTGACGTGACTTCTTTAGAGGTATTCGAAACCCATTGAGCGAGATGGATGAGTTAAAACTACTTGAGAGAGTGAATTCAACTGATCAAGTCTCAACAAGCCTGCTCTGCCCTCGCTTCCTCCAAGATGAAGTTTAGGAAATTGAGAGGTCCAGCTCCTTTTCTGATAGCTGGGATGAACTAATCGCAGAAAGGTCATGTTCTGTTTCCAGCTAGCCAGCTATGAAGATGAAACATCCAGGAAGAATACTGTCCTCCTCTGGTATTTTGTCAGGATATTTTCATGCCATTTTTGGTAATTGAAACTCCTAACCATTGTTGGGGGAAAGATACTTTTAAGTAAGTCATTAAAATACAATGTTACTCCCTAAAAAAGGAACTAATTACGTTACTTAGTTTTTATGGAAAGTAATGCGTTATGTAACTTTAACATTACTTTCTTGTTATTTTTTTAATATGAGCAGGGTTTGATTGTTTTTAATATAAGAAGTTATATTTATAGCAAATATAAAAGCCCTTTCACACAATAAGTGAAATAAATAAACCTCAGGCTGAAGGAAAAGGAAATTCACGCCTGTACTGTAGAACACAGGAGAAGGTTCATATCAACACTCTTCAGCAATAAAAAAACAAAACAATTAAGCAAAGTTGTAAGTTTATCTAAAGTCATTTTTGCTTATTAGTGTGAACTGCATCATCAAAGGTCAGCAGCAAAGACATTGGTTAATATAATGGGATTAGACACATTTTTGTGATTTAACACATGTAATTTTTGCAGATTTATCATATTCTGAGTTTGCATTTCAAGGGTTTAATTCATTTAGATAATTTTTTTTTTTTTTTTTGAGTGGGAGGAAATAATGCACATTCACATTTAATCTAAAACTACATGTTCACAGCGCACACAATGCCTCTTTACTTCAGATTTCTCCCAATATGGGACAGGAGACTCGTCAGTCAATGAATGAGAAAACAAAAGTAACTGTCGTTACTTTTTTGAGAAAGTAACTCAGATATTTTCTTGTAAATTAAAAAGTAATGCGTTACTTTACTAGTTACTTCAAAAAGTAATCTGATTATGTATTTCGCATTACTTGTAACTGTACAATGCCGTACCATGCAGTGGAAATGCACCATTATTGGGTTAATTTGGCAGCCAAAAGAGCTTTTTCACTTCACGTGTGAAGTACCACTTTTCTTGTGAAGTGTCATTATAATGTCCTGTTTGTGGGCTAACGAGCACACAGTGAACTAGTGCATTGTTCTCACTCCTATTTATGATTCAGAGCACCGTTGTGTCAAAGCTGTGAATGAAGCTGCTGATGACTTGCTGCTGTCTGTGGTCGTAATCATTTATTTTTGTCAGCTGTGCTGCATATATCAGTTGATTTCCATTACGGCAAGGCACAAAAAGGGCTTTGAGTATCAAGGCATGTGAGTGGTTTGAGTGTTATTGAGAAAGTGTCACCTGTCCACCTCAGCACACTTCCTGTTCCTCTGCTTTTGCACGAGTCGAGTTTGAGGTGACAGACATTCACAGTCATGCTTGATATATATTAGCTTCAGTCATCTCAAATGCAAATGTTTAGCTGCAGAGCTCTTGAGGTCAGAGAACGTATTGAAGATGCTCAGTTTGAGAGCATCTGGCCTTTGGTCTGTGCTGGAAAATAGGCAGACTGTGGGGCTAGAGTGTAACCATTATTAAGATGTTAAAGGTGAAGTGTCAGTTCTCTAGATGTCTGCTCTTGGTCGCGGTTGTATTGAGAAGTTGTCTTTAAAGCCCGGTTTTTAAGCAGCCCACCCTAAATGACATTCTGTTTTAGTTTGCAAACATTATGTAAAAATGTGAGACATATTTATTCTGCAGATCTGATGTTGATATGCAAAAGCAAGCTGACACATGATAGCTGATGATGGATTAGGTGTCATCTAATCCAGCTGTTGTGTTGATGTTTCTTTTTGGTCTCCCAAAACGTAGATTTCTTTTTTCTTCTTTTTTTATTGCTAAAAACTAGTCAGTAGAATAAAATGATCACATGTAATGATTTCTTACCAATGTTTAAAAAGCAAAATAAAATAGTTATAATATCATATTACTTCCCATTAACTTTTGACTGTTACTGTATATAGAATACAGTATACAGCCTACATGAACAGAATATATATATGCATAAACACATTTTCTGCAATGATAACCCAAATGTGGTGACCAAGCACTTATATGTGAAAAACATTGGTCTATGTAGTGGAGGCAGGGTATTTTAACAATTTAACAATAAACTTTATTATTCCAAATGAGTCTGACATCAGTGCACTTAACAGTAGATTTACTTATTATAAATAACACAAATAGAACAAAAAATATATAAATTGAATTAAGAAATGAAACAAGGTAACTGTGTACTATATATCAGTAGTTCCCTGCTCCGGTGTGGTTAGCGCTCACACTGCATGCGTACTGCACCCTAATTAAACTGAACCACGCTCTGGACCACCTCTTCCAACCAACCACGCCCGAGCACGGCACGGAGCGATCACATTATGTATGTTTGTATATATATATGTTTGTATGTATGTATGTATGTATATGTATATACAGTACAGACCAAAAGTTTGGACACACCTTCTCATTCAAAGAGTTTTCTTTATTTTCATGACTCTGAAAATTGTAGAGTCACACTGAAGGCATCAAGGGCTATTTGACCAAGAAGGAGAGTGATGGGGTGCTGCGCCAGATGACCTGGCCTCCACAGTCACCGGACCTGAACCCAATCGAGATGGTTTAGGGTTGAGCTGGACCGCAGACAGAAGGCAAAAGGGCCAACAAGTGCTAAGCATCTCTCGGGGAACTCCTTCAAGACTGTTGGAAGACCATCTCAGGTGACTACCTCTTGAAGCTCATCAAGAGAATGCCAAGAGTGTGCAAAGCAGTAATCAAAGCAAAAGATGGATACTTTGAAGAACCTAGAATATGACATATTTTCAGTAGTTTCACACTTTTTTGTTATGTATATAATTCCATGTGTGTTAATTCATTATTTTGATGCCTTCAGTGTGAATCTACAATTTTCATAGTCATGAAAATAAAGAAAACTCTTTGAATGAGAAGGTGTGTCCAAACTTTTGGTCTGTGTCAGAGATGGTCAGAGTCTTTAACTTGAAGTCCAAGTCAAGTCTGAAGTCTTTATCGGTGGAGTCTGAGTCAAGTCTCAAGTCATTTAATGGCTTGCTAAAAAAAAATCCCATTCAGAATCCTCATGTACTTAAATCTCCCTTTTGGCAAAGCTGTTTTATATATATGATCTGCTTTGTAAAAAAAAAAATGAAATAATAAGATTATTGGTTATTGTACATCCAGCCTGTTATTTATAGGCAATGTTTTAATCCATTGACATCTAAGTGTCTGATATACCATGACACAAAACCATACAAATAAAGTATTTCTTTATTATATAAGTCAGGTTGTAGGCCTGTCGCAATAATCAATCAGTGTTGGGCAAGTTACTTGGAAAATGTAGTGAGCTAAGCTACCAGTTACTCTACAGTAAATGAAGCTTCACTAAACTGAAGCTACCCCCCTGGGAAATGTAGCAAGCTAAGCTACATCAACAGTAGCTTGCTACATCTAAGCTACTTTTAAAATTAGATTTTTATGTTGAACACGTTTTATTACAAGTCAATGCTATCAATTTGGCAACAAAAACAATCAAAATACATGTAATTTACAATGTGTGCACAAGTAAGTGTATGCACCTGTTGCATGGCCATGATTAATATACTGTAGGCCTTTGCAGAACAAAATACAAGACCTCCAAACAGTACAAAAAAATGGCCAGGCTGGACCCTGATAATTTTTACAAGCAACATCTGAAAACATATTTTCTCTCTGTTATCTCGGTCAGTGTCATGTACCTGTCGAGGTACGGCCACGGCGACTCACTCCTCAGGATTAACTGTTCTCCGACCTCATCCTATGCCATCATTTCATCAAATAATTTTTTGCGTGACTGGCCAAGGAGTGGTACCATCCGGAGCAGAAGGTGGCGGTAATGCATCATAAAGATGGTTGGTTGCTATCCACCGTAAACACGAACAAGATGAAGTAGCGCCGTCGCGTCACTACTGATCCAGGATCAGCGATCTTAGCAGTTGTATATCCCGATTTGAGTTTGAGCTTCAGAAATGCTTGCGAAAATGTAGCTTGTGTGGAAGCTACCGCACTACTTGGTAAAAAAAAAAGAGCTTCGCTACTGAAAAGCTATTTGATTCAGAAAGCTTCGCTGCTTGTAGCGACGCTACTGCCCAACACTGGAATCAATATATCGACATATCGTGCATTATATGTACATGACCTCAATCATTTTAGGTGATGCAAAATACCGCCTATAATATTTACTTAAAAATGTATATCACCATGTTTTGTACATTCCACTTGCGCCTGTGTTTTTTGCAGCTTCTTGTGCATAAAGTGGTGTACAGTAGGGCTGGACAGTTAATCGATAAGTAATCAAAAATGGAATTCAGAACCTCCAACCGATGTAATTTTCCCATGTCGGTTATTATGTTTTTTTAATCCTGTTAATACTTCCCCCCATGAAAAGCATACTACCGCGTGTGTAGCCACATGACTCTGGCCAGTCCAGTCAGTGAATAAAAGAAAATCCACATTCGAATGCAAAAATGTTGCATTCGGATTGTAGGTGTCCGTTAAGGAGGCAGCTTTAAGTCCCGCCCCGGGTATACTACACATTTCGCGTTATGTTCTGTCTCACACAGCTTCATCCACACAGCTTTCAAAAGGCGGATGAGCTCGACAAGCAGTACCACTTCTGAGCCCTCTTGATGACGAGAATTACATAATGCGGATGCGGATGGTCAAATTATACTTTGGCCTTAATCTGTGGCGCACGAGATGCGATGACAATATAAGTGTCATTGCATTAGAATGTTTTTGTTAACCTTTACAGTTGAAGCAACTAGATGCAGCACTGCTGCAATGTCCAATCAAAATATTGCAGAAAAAGAGAATGTGGAGGAGATCTTGTTTACGTCAAAACTAAGACCAAGCCGTTCACACAGAACCCATATTATGCATTTTCTAGAGAGGGGCATCTTTTATTACCCTTGCACTCGCGTCTCACACAATAGATCTGCATGTTTAGAAAGCCATGTAAAATAAATGTGGGTTTAGTTTTTTTCAAAAACATTTCTTGAGACTTTATGGTGGGTTTTCCCATCCTACTGCATCTCATGTTTAAATGAAAAAATGTACTGTTATTGGCTTTCACCCCTTTGAATTAAACTATACATGCACACATGGTGCTGTTTTGTTTATAGTTCTTTAAGCTACTTAATTATAATTGGTTTATAAAAATTTTTAAATATTATGCACTTTTTTCCACAGTCATATTTTCTTATGCTCTGAATAAATGTGCATTAGGATGTGGATAATATTTAATTGCAAATTTGAATTGAGTTTTTCAGCCATTTTGACAGCCCTAGTTTGCGCAGCTGCACTGTGGCATGAAAACCCATATAAACAGTAGCTGTGAAGATCACAGGCACAGAGAAATGCAGAAACTAATTGTCAGCGCTGTCCTGTGATTTATCACTAAAGTAGCTTAGAATCTCAAAACTTATTATAGCATATTTTTCTACGTTTGAAGGAACTAGGCTATTTACAACCCACAGCTTCACAATAATATAGAGACGGTATGACTAATTCACACACACCATCACTCGTACTGGTACTGTGCTAATTTATCTTTATCTGATCTTTATTTATCTCTTACACCGAGTGGTGATCTGTAAGAAATGTTACGAACATAGATAAAATAACTGCTGATAGTGAGCTATGATGTCTGATCACTCTTTCAATAGGAAAAAATATCTCACTTTTAATAGTCAATCATATTTACAGTACAAACCTTGTCAATGAACTATGAGGGCAAAAAAACACAACAAACAAAATAATCATTCGTTAATCGTAATCAAGGTAAAATGCTCAATTAATCGAGGTTTGGATTTTAGGCCATAATCGTCCAGCCCTAGTGTAGAGGTGAGAAGCTTGTTCAAACAAGCTTCAACAAAACAAAGTTTCATCTGCAGATTTGGTCTTGTTTAGGGATTTGTGCCTTTGTGCATACAGACATCTGACTGCTAAGTAAGTTAGTGATTGTGTTTTTCAACATTAGTTTGCACACTTTATTTACAGAGAAAAGAAGGTCTGGAAAAAAATCTGTAGATTGAAAAAAACTCAGTTCATTGTGCATTTTTCTTTTTTTTTCTATTCATTACTTTGCACTTTTTGTAATAATAATAATAATAATAATATAAAGTTTTAATATTTATTAAGGATTTTTAATGTATCTAATATTTGGATAGTTAATTTCCATGATCTAAATATTCTCAAAAATTAAAAGTTTGTTGTCATTTGGAAGGGTGTAGGCTTTCTTGCATTTTATGCTGTTGCATTATGATTTTATCTTTTTTTTTTTTTTTTTTTTTTTTTTTTTTTACACAATAACATGAAGATTTAGCTAGATAATTTAAATTGAAATAAGATGCCTTGGGTAGCATAAAAGTAAAAAAAAAAAAAATACTTTCCCTAAACCAAACAGAACTATCAAATATAAATATATATACATTAGGGCTGTAGTACTCGAGTCCGGTCTTGGACTCAAGTCCTGAAAACATGTGGAAAACGCTAGGAGCGCCGCTCTCCTTATTTCCAAAGCACTCTGTAATCTGCGCTCGCGCTCCAGTGGCGTCTGGTGTTGCTGGGCAACCATGACTCGCTCTTCATGATGACGCAGAAGTTTCAGCAAAGAATAAATGGATTTCCAGCACTAAACATCCCTTTCAGTAGCTCTGCTAATAGATTCATTTACAAAATGGCTATCCTTGTACAACTATGATCGTCTGTTTCTCCATCTTGGCTTTCAGTATTGTTCCGGGAAAGGATGTGCATGACAAACAGTGCACTTGCTGCGACCTGAAAAGTTTAGATGTTTCTAATTTAATTTTCTACCTGTTAGATTGTGTTTTATTTACGTCTACACCCAGATAGCCTTAAACGTACCCTTTACAATAATGAAATACTAATTATTGTTGTACAGTATAGGGGTTGCAAGACTACTGAAAGACTACTGATTTCTGCTAGTAGATTTTTTTAAGAAAAAAATGCTTGAGTAACTCGACTACTCGTGGTTCATGCTATTGTAAATGAAAACACATTAAATAGTTTTTTTTTTATCAATCAACACATATTTATGTATAGTCTTATGCAACAATTACATATGTAAATTTTAAAAACTTTATAATTATGAAATTACATATGTAAATTTTCATGTAACAGCCAGTATTTGTATCTGTTACAATCACAACACTTTTCGTATCTGCATTCGGATACAACATCATACAGTTACTTGATAAGACTCTTATGACTTTTTATATATTTTTTTTCGTAGTTATCACTGGACAAGTATGTCGTGTTAAACTAAAATAATTATTAATTTTTAAAATAATATTTATCATGCAAGCAGAGAGATGTCATGACAAAAGTTAAGTGATTATTTGAACACGACTGGATCCATTCAATGTGCACATTTTCATTACGCAGAACTCTTTAAGCGAGTCTTAATGTTAATGAACTTCACTTAACAGATGTGTGTGCCGCGCAAACCAGCAAAAGGTAAAGATGCAAACATGTAGGATAAGTAGACAATGTATCAGTATCTAAGCTGATTATTAGCCTACTCTTGAAGTAGCCTACTTCTACTCCTTGTCCGTTTTTCGTTTTTTAAGCCATTAACCTTGCCATTCCGAGTAAGGTATTCGGCTTCAGGCACTACCCTAATTATTACATTACATATTTTATTTTTACATGTAACATAGATAAGGTCATATAGTAACAGCTCAACGCAATATTGTAATTCTAAAATTCACATCGTACTTGCCAACACTTTGTATGCATTATGGTTAATACATGCTGGAGTAGTCGATTGTTTCCGACAGTGCTCGACTAGTCTATGCAAGCACTAGCACAGTAGGACAAAAATGTCGCTGTATTTATGTGCGCATGCCCAGTATAGCCAAACGTATCCCTTCTAGCTTTGCTGTGCGCATTTGTCATATCCCGAGCTTTGCGTGTGTCTGTGCACTGTGCCAAGGCATCAGTCATATAAATTTTTGACCACAGACATGTCAGCAAAAGCAGCATTATAAAGTAAATAAAATTAAAAGAAAGTGCATACAAATTATTTGACCTTACAGCTCCAAACTCTGTTCTAGAGGGCCAGTGTCCTTTATAGTTTAGCTCCCAGGGTCGGACTGGGGGCAAAACCAGTACTGATTACCAGACCCCAAAGGAAGAGAGGGCCCTTGAAAAGTATGAATCTGAAATATATTTTATTTTACCTGGATATTTTCATGAGTGGGGGGCATAGGGGCCAATCAGGACAGCCTAAGCATAGGGCCAGGGATCCTGTGAAACGCCCCTTTTAGCTTTAACTCTAATTATACACACTTGAACCATCTAATCAAGCTCTTACTAGACACACTAATCTTCCAGGTGTGTTAAGGCCAGTTGGAGCTAAACTTTTCAGGACATTGGCCATCCAGGATGTAGTTTGGAGACCCCTGTCCTACAGAGTTTTTACTTTGCACATGCTTTTTGATCATTACAAATAATAATGTCAAATTATTTTCTTAGAATAAGAGATATGCTGTCTCTCGCATCACATACATTATCAGTAGTTAAGTGTGTGGTCTTGAAGAAGACCCTTTTTTCTCTCATTTGGACTCGGTCTTGACTTGGACTCAAAAATTTTGGACTCGAACCCCTTTGGACTCGGTCTTGACTCGGTCTCAACTAGTCTTGGACTTGACTTGGACTCGACAAAGCTGGACTTGACTACAGCTCTAATATATATATATATATATATATATATATATATATATATATATATATATAGAGAGAGAGAGAGAGAGAGAGAGAGAGAGAGAGAGAGAGAGAGAGAGAGAGAGAGAGAGAGAGAGAATAATAGGACATATAAAAATAAAAAGCTGAAGTGATTTATGTATTGTTTATTGTATGATAATATTATTCTAATATGTCATAATTTATATTTGTAAGTGATGTTATCATTCTCTAAATAAGGGATAATGGCATTACAATGGTGGAATATGTAATGGACTTTTCATTTAAAGGCTTGTTGGTGTGAACAGGCATCAAGGGTGTGTGGCTTTGGTTGCTTGTACGTTATGATAGCCAATATTGATGTCCCGCTTCATCTGGTCCCCACATCTGTGTTTTCAGGAGCCTCTGAATTATTTGACCGCTGAAGTTTTAAGCGCACATTACCCTGTCTGCTAATAACCCTGTATTACTGATGTCATTTTATAGCGTACAGAGCTGCGAGGCAGTCCCACTGAGAACAAAATGCAGCCTCCGGTAATTTTGAGGGACTCTCCTTCTGCTAACAGTGCAGTTTTAGTCAAAGAACTGCTTCACAGAGCCCGCATATTCAATAAATTAATATAGAGGGAAGGAAGAGCTTAGTCTAGTTAAGCTCGCAGTGTGCAAATTACGCCTACGCTCTTTATCACTGTGGCTGATAAAATGGGCCAATAGTTTACATGACCAAGTGCATTTTTCATCTTGTAAATCATCAGTTTTTACTTTTTGGACTGTATGATATGTGCTAAAAATGGGAGTATGGGACTGTCGCAATCACAACATTAGAAAATCTCCACAGAAAACTGACATTCAGCACAAACTACACTACATATGCTTCTGTATGAATACAGTGAGTTTGAGTGTGGGAGAGTGGCTTGCCCACATGATATCATGCTGTCTGCAGTCAGTGTGACATTTCATCATGGGCAAGACTCTAAATATCACAGTTGTTCTCACTCTCATCTCCCACCTCCTCCATTCATTTGCAATCACTTCCTCTTCACCACATCAACACACACAGACACATATATGTACTGACTTTTATGCTGTAATTGAGTTTGTGTAGTTTTTGTGCCATGTTTGAAGTGCTAATTGAATGAGATTAACTGTGCAGCCAGACTGAGTCTAAAAAGTAAAGTTTAAGTGCAGATGTACCATGAGGTGTTTTAAGTGTGTATTTATTTATTTATTAGTTAGCTTGAATGTTTTAATTTTAGAAATACTCTGAACCACAGTGGGCGTGCAAAATCATGATGTTTATCAAATGCCTTTTTTTATTTCTGAAAGTTTCAGAGGACGCTTCCGCTTGGCTTGTTTTTGAAAGGACCCTTTGACATTTAATTCAAGGAGTGGGCAACATTTTCGACACGACAGAATTTTTTTATTTTTTCTTGTTTTTAATTGTATATTTAAAGAATATAAAGAATATTCAATATATAAGGTTTTGTATTATCATGTTATTTCAGTTTTTTATTATTATTAATTGGATATTTAATTGTGCATGCTTATTTCCTATATTTTAACATTTCGATTTAATAACAAATCTCAAAATGAAAATCCATTTTTCCACATTGGGATTGTTAAATTCTCTTGTGGAGTTTAAAACAATTAAATTTAGTTTTTAGTGTTCTATTTTTAGCATGATGCGTCATTTAAGCATCGATATCACGATGTACGAATCCACGATATTCACATCGCAGGATGTGCGATGTAGGCTGTCGTAGTTGATCCGTTAGTCATTAACCGTACGGGTCAGCTGCTCCTCGGCCCTTGACGAATGTGATTCGTGGATTAATTGCACAGCTTAACCATCATAGAGTGAAAGTTTATCATTTGTATGAGTTTTTAAGTCCTGTCAGTTTAACAGGGCGCATATAAGAACGAGCAGAGAGAGAGAGAGCGAGCACGAGAGAGCCCCGGCCGCGCGCGCATGCTCACCTTCACCGTCTTCAAACAACACGAGCGCTGTCTTGCTCTCTCTCCCTCATGCATATTAATCAAATTAAAACACCTATCCAGTGATGAAATGTTTTCTGTGTCGTCAAATCTTGTGGGATATCCTAAACTGCCAAGATAATTACACAATGAGTGCCGTACACGTCTGATTTGCGAACTAATGATTCATTTGAACCGATTAAATTTAATGAAAGAACTGACCTGCCCACCATTGAACTCACGAGACGTCTGAATTGGTGTATAAAAAAAATCTGTAACACTTTACAATAATGTTCTATTTATTAAACTATTTAACTACATTATTTAACAGACTGAACTTCTACAACATTGTTAATTTCAACATTTAGGCTATTCTAGCCTTCATAGTTGAAATCAAAAGTTGTACAGTATTTGTCAACATAGTTAGTGCACTGTGAAGTAACATTACCAAACAGCTGTGTTTTTATAAACTAAGATAAACAAATGTTAATAAATATAGTAACAAAAGTATTGCTTGTGGTAAATTTATGTTAGTTAATATGTTAACGATTCAAACCATATCCTAAAGTTACAAACAAATAATTTACTCTAATTTAAATAATACTTTGATGTTTAAATCATTTAAAATGAGAATGTAAGTGTGCTCTCCCCATTTTTGTTTTGTAAGAAAAAATTTGATTAGATTTCATATCGCAATATATATCGCAGAAAAATATAATATCGCAATGTCATTTTTTCCCCAATATTGTGCAGCCCTAGCTGTCTATTATAGTTACGTTTTATCCGCAGTGCGTGGTTCACTTGGAATCGAGTAGGAACAATTACTGCAAGATGAGTTGTATATTTCTTAAATAAACAGTGTAATAAAAGCTACAGTTAATATTAACCGTTTTCACCCTTCACATGCCAGTGATCGATCTTTCATGTGTGTTTTCTGCTTTACGTTTACATACAGTTATGTAATGGAGCTACAGTGGGTTTATGTGGATTCACAATGGTTAATTGGATTTTTGTAGCTTTATAGATGTCAGTTCTTCTTTTACTCTCTGTCTTGACCCTCTGTTGCAAAACACTAAAATCAGGCAAGAGTTGTTCTTTTTAATTTTTTTGTCCCTTTTTCTACAAGGATCTAAAATCACTGAAAAATTAACCAGTGTTGTTGGAAAAGCTGTTGTTTAATTTAGAGAGCCCCATGTTTTTGATTAAAGAGGCTCTGCAGTAAAAGCTTTTTAAATGTTCTCGCTATGCTGAGGCACCTTTTTTTTTTTTTTTTTTTTTTTTTTTTTTTTTTTTTTTGAGCAAGATTTCACTTTGGATATTTCCGCATGAGTTTTTGTGGAGAGAAATATTGCAGCGGGAGCCCTGTCATATCTCTGAGTGAAATGGCAGCTTACATTTTTTTTTTTCTCTCTAAAAATCAAATGCAATCTCTGCAAGCCTCCTTTTATAGAGTTACAGCATTTCAGCAGAGCTTTTTCACAAAATCTGGAAAGTGATTTGGTATAAAATGTACTAAATATAGGATTGATTATGTCAGCATGCCAAAAAGATCCTTTCAAAAAACCTGCTTCAGCATTTTCCAACATTCAGGGCTGCATTAAATCAATGCTGATGGACCACATAGGAAGACACTAAAATCTGATTTACTGCCAACTAACTTCCGTCATCTTTGCTTTCTTTCTTTCAGATGGTACCATGGAATGTTGGACAGAACCATTGCAGAAGAGCGATTGCGTCAGGCTAGGACACCGGGCAGCTACCTCATCAGGGAAAGTGACCGCCGACCTGGATCCTTCGTACTGTCCTTTCTCAGCGTGACCAATGTGGTCAATCACTTCAGGTGAGCTGTGCTTTCTGGATCATAATGTTTCACTGGAGCTCCCAGATCCCCAATACTGTACATGCATATTTCTATGGGCCAGGATATTGTAGAGACTAATGCTATGGTTGCACTGTGAGTCTTAATGCAATAGAAATGTGAATGGTTTGAAATTATTTAAAATGTAAATATTTATTAAAATGTTATGTATTTTTAACTTTATTAATGTCTTTACTGTAACATTTTCATTGCAAATTTGACTTTTTTGTTATTGCACATGTACAAAAGTTTTCCTTTATTTAATAAGAAATACTGTGGGGAAAAAAAATCACAATTTAAAATAACTTTACTAATATATATATATATACAGTGTGCGATTTGCCGGGGAGGTGCGTGGGATTTCCCCCTTTCTGGTCAATGTATCCCTGTCTCCCCCCTCAAAGTGATCAGTGCTATTACAAGAGTAATAGCCTATCAACACTTGCGAGACGATTGAAGCCGGTCCGCTGGGCAGTGGATTTGCTATAGTTGTGATTTTATCGCTAGATTTAGCAATTTTTTTTTTTTTTTAAAGCGACTAGCGACAAATCTAGCGACTTTTTGTTTCCCGGAGTGAGCCTCTCTCTCTGCTTCTGCGGTGTTCAGCGAGCGCAGAGAGGAGCAGCACTTTCAGAAAAAAAAGATATTCTGTTGCTTCTAACTCTATTTTACAAGCACGTTTAGCACAACCACTGACTTTATCGTATGTGTATTTGATTACATTAGTGCAGATTAATGTTTGAGAGCTGGTTATGTAGTCCTAATGGACCGCGTTTCAGTCATTATAATATTCATTCCGTTGTCTGACAACAGAAACATTAAAATATAGTTATAAAAATAGTTTTACTGAGAATTAAATTAAATGGCTTAATTAAATTGCAGTATGTGAGCATAGAGAGGCAATACAATACTTACGTCATAAATATGCGCAAATTAGCGCATGACATCTTCTAGTTCATATTCTCATGATTTATTTTTATGAATTACAATGTTTCAAAACATCCCCCCCCCTCTGTTTTTTTTCCACAAATCACACCCTGTATATATGTGTATGTATATGTATATATACATATATACATATATATATATATATATATATATATACATATATATATATATATATATATATATATATATATATATGTATATATATGTATATGTATGTATATATATATATATATATATATATGTATATGTATGTATATATATATATATATATATATATATATATATATATATATATATGTATATGTATGTATATATATATATATATATATATATATATATATATATATATATATATATGTGTATATATATATATATATATATATATATATATATATATATATATATATATATATATATATATGTATATATATATATATATATATATATATATATATATATATATATATATATATATATATATATATATATATGTGTATATATATATATATACATACATATACATATATATATATATATATATATATATATATATATATATACACTTCCTCTGACACTCTCTCGATCTCTAATAACATTTTTTTTCCTGTGACGACAAATATGAATTTTCCTGCCACTGTTACATGATGCTACAAAAATTATTTAATATGCTGGTTTGTTGTTCAAAAAAGCATGTATTTATCAGTGTTATTTAATGAATAATATTTTAGTGCAAACCAGGCAATTTGTTTTCTGAATTCTTTTCTTTTTTTAACAAATTTAACAAATGAGGAACATTGCAAGCAAATAATCATGAGAGCCAAGTATAAGCTAGATAAGCACAGAATCTTGAGCGGAAGTAAATAATAGATTACATTTAAACACTGTATACTCAAGGCATTTTTTTCATCTGTAAAGAACAAACTTGCTCAATGACTGATTTATAAAGAAACATGCAGTAAGCAAACAAGTCTTTTGGTAATATATTAATTCCATTCTCCGTTGGCAAATGCTTCTAGAGTGTCTTTTCTTGTTGTAGTTGAATAAACATTCACAGCTTGAGTTTTACAGCCATTACGAATGCTTTTGTGCTCGTGTTTTATTTTTATATGGGAAGACTCACAGAAGTAGGCCTAAATAAATTCTTTATTGCAGTAAATGTAAGTCAAATTCATTCAGGCATTGTCATTTTAATGCAGAAAGGCAAAACAGTTTCTGCTTTGTGTGTGTGTTCAGGATCATTGCGATGTGTGGAGATTACTACATCGGTGGGCGACGCTTCTCGTCCCTGTCAGACCTCATTGGTTACTACAGCTATGTGTCTTGCCTACTGAAAGGTGAAAAACTGTCGTCTCCAGTGGCTCCCCCAGAGGTACGATGAGATCTTCTACAATGCTCCTCGAATTCGTTGCTATATCTGAGGTTGTGTATCCATAAGCAGGAGTGTGCTTTGTAGATTTTTCAGTGCTGATCATCGTAGTGGTAATGTGTGTCATGCTCCCTTGTGGTGTTGCTATAACCTTTCATTCTCCTTCCAGCCAGTAGAGGACCGGCGACGGGTGAGGGCCATACTTCCATACACCAAAGTGCCAGAAACTGATGAGATCAGGTGAAATATAAAAACTTTCTTAAACCTCATCCAGTATCAGATTTCAGAAACCAAGCTTGTGTTCTGCATGTTTGAGGGAGTGAAAGTGAAATCAAGACCCTTTGGCTATTTATCCTGCACTTATTATGCACTGGCTTTCATGCTTGGGGTTGTGAAGTGAGAAGAGTTTAAATCCTTCAAAAAAGGGTCAAATAAACCCTTTGATGCTCTCTTTATTTTAGCGTCCATAATTCTGATAAAATCTAAATAACATTTCTCAAATGAGAACGTTACTGAATAATTGTTTTTTTTTTTTTTACCAAAAGAATTGTGATTATCAGTTTAACCATTATAGTGAAGTCCTAATTCAAACCAATTCTGGCTTTAAATTCAGTATTACCACTTGATCCATTTCATTGCACCTACTCAAGTATTCATGCGTGTAGTTTGAAAACAATTTGGACATTCTAAATCCACAATATATACTTATTAATGTGATCTACAATGACAGCCGTGTTGCTGTTTCCCTGCCATTTATGCATAAGATGACTTTCCTGTTGCCTCATGTAATATTAAAGTATCCTCATGACTATATGCATGTTGGGAGAAAGCAGTAGGTCATCCAGTTATTATTGCCTGCTATTTAAGGATATTACTGTGTAGAAGGGAAGCTGGCATATTTGGATGCAGGACAAGTTTTTGAGCCTCCCGTAATGAGCTGCTTATAGTAGTCAGGTGTGTTAAATAGAGAGGACATTTAAAATGTGACTGAGCAGGACTGAGACGATTCACCGGAGTAGCTGCTTGGAATGATCTTCTTCCTCTGTGGTATTCAATGGCTCTTACAGGAAGTTACAAAAAGTAACATTGCAGGAAAGCAATTTAGATTGCAACTGAAGCTGGGAAATCCTGTCTAATAGACTAATTCCCTTCCTAGACTGTAAAATTTTAAAGCTGCCTAATAATGATAATAATAATAATAAATACATCATAAAGTGTTACCTCATAGGGACCATATAGTATTTTCATTAATGAACATATTGAATGTGTATAGTTACTTTTACATTCAAAATGCAACAGCTGATTGTAAGAAAAAAAATTAAAAATAAAAAAACTCTGAAAAATAACAGGATAGGATGACTTTTTAGAATCTTTATGATCTAAAATGATAAAATTTGTGTTGTCATTTCATTCCATTGTCTATCTTTCTCTTTTACATAATTGTATACCTTATTGTCTTGCTCAAGTTTTCTCAAAGGAGACATTTTTATCGTTCACAATGAACTGGATGATGGTTGGATGTGGGTAACCAATGTTCGGACCGAAGAACAGGGCCTTATCGTGGATGATCTTGTTGAGGAGGTGGTAAGTGTCTTTGAGCTTTTGTCCTTTAAAAGCGAATTATAAAACATTTCCGCAAACATCCTTTGGATTTGCACATTAATTGAAAATTGTATTTTCAGGGACGAGAGGAGGATCCCCATGAGGGAAAAATGTAAGTATATATAGTATAAGACCAGTATATCTTTTAGTTTTGCATGCATATCACTTCTGCCCCGTTAGTTTTAGTTAGTTCATTGTTCCATAGCAGAAGAAACATCTGTCAGAATCAGGGAGAAACGCTGCACTGAATATGAGTGTTTGAGCCTCAGGCTGTTGATCTGATCAGAGAGCAGCTTTGATAGAGGTGGCTTGATCCCTTGTGCTGTGACCGTAGTAGGCTGCTCTGACTCAGACTTGACTCACAGGGCCTCGGGGTGCTGCCCTTTCTGCCCCGCTTACTTATGTCTCATTTCCTGTTTCCTCTTGTTTTTCTTTTTCTGTCTTCATAGCTGGTACCACAGGAAGATCAGCAAACAGGAGGCGTACAACCTGCTAATGACAGGTACATGAGTGAGGCAAAACCACTGCCTATAACATGTTTGTGTATTGAACATTAAAAAAAAAAAAAAACCTTGACTGTAATACCAGGTGATGTGCTACAACCACAGCAATGCATTTTACGAATGAAATTTTGACATCATTAAAGTAATATTTCTCTTCTAGTTGAAAATAAAAATTATTCATGAACGCCTGTTTCATACAATGGAATAAAAAAATGCATAAATAAAAATGTTAAAAAAGATAATTACGACTTTTCATTTAACTTTGAAACAAAAATTGTAAATTGAATTTACATCACACAACTCTGTTCACATCACTTTTAATATTTTGTTTTGTTTCCGGCACTGAATAAAAACGTAATTGTGATTTTTATTTCACAATTCTGAGTTTTTTCCTCAATGTAAACTCATAGTTGTGCAATATAAACTTTTGTGAGAAAAAACTCTGAATTATAAGAGAAATTGCAATTACATTTTTAAATTCTGCCCTATTCTGTGGCAGAAAGAGGTTTCTATAATTATATAGAAATAAGCATTTACAATTAAATATTATATATATATATATATATATATATATATATATATATATATATATATATATAATATTTAATTGTAAATGCTTATTTCCCCTATATTTAGATGACCTTTGCCATCATCTAACACTCAGTCAAAGTTAATCTTTAATTTTTAGTAAAGTTAATCTTTGGCAAATGTCAAAGTGACTATCTATTCATCATAGATTAGTCTTTTATCTGTTATATCTGTTATTAGCCAAAATAATGATCTGTCTCTCATTGTATTTACTCCCTCATGTCGTAGATAGATTTTTGGGAGGACTACTTCTTTAAATCATAAAAGTGAACATGTATTAAGCACTTTTGATTTATGAAGGCATTAAAGACTTCATTATACAGCATTATCTGAATCATTTGTCATTTTTGGCTGCACAAACTTTGAATACTTTTTTTCTTGCAAACCTAAGATGGGAAATTCATTAAAGATAACTGGATTATAATGGAGTACAACAGAAGCTGTCATTATTTTCATAACTGCCATTTAAATCTATTTAAAAGCACTTCTAATATGCTGTGTCTCCTCTGTCCAGTTGGTCAGGTCTGCAGCTTTCTGGTCAGGCCGTCGGACAACACACCAGGCGACTACTCCCTCTTCTTTCGTACCAATGAGAACATCCAAAGGTTCAAGATTAGCCCCACTCCCAACAACCAGTACATGATGGGAGGGCGGTACTATAACAGGTAGGACAGGAGACATGTGTCTTGTCAATACCTAAAAGCATCATGTGGGGTCTGGCTGAAAATGGACTCTGGTACCTCATATCCTCGTCTCAAACACCTATTTGTCTTCCCATCATATAATTAAATTAGGGCTGACAGTTTAACGTGTTAACTTAATTGATTAGCTATGAAAAAATAAAGTGATTCAAATATTTTAATGCGGTTAATGCACTGGCCCCGCCCCCAAACCTGTACATCTAAAATTCAAGATATTGGGGTAAAAAATGCCCCTGTATGAGTTTTTGTCTTATATTAATATAATTTGATAAGTGATATCACACAAGCAGCGAGAGTAAAGCTGTTTTTACGATCACACTTTTCACGATCGAACACGAGTGTAAATGTGATTTTATACTACAGTTCAGTAAATAAGAAGTTAATATTGTGTTATATTTTAAACTCAATATTGTCTGTTTTTGTTCAGTTTCGCCGACAAAAATATTACATATAAAGCCACTGTTGTGCATCTCCAAGCAGCACTAGCTGTTTCCATTCGCCTATTTCTATGCACATTTTGGATTATCGCATAAAAAACACTGGATGGAAATGCCAAGATGCACATAAGTTCAAAAAAATTTGCATAAAAAACTTATGCGCACAACCAAGTAGGATACACTTTTTATCCGATAAGATAAAATTTGCATAAACTACGATGGAAGCGTATTTACCGAATAAATTCCACCATGCGCATTGAAAAAAATCATGTGACTTTGTGCTATGAGACAGGATAACTTGACTCACCAGCGGATCAATCTCGTTCACAGCATCTATATGTTGTTTTGGTCATTCTGAAATGCCTGAGGAAAGTCTGTCATCAAAGTATTTCTGTATAATTACGGTCTTACATGACTGCGTTCCCAAACAGCAGGCATCCTCCTCTAAAAGCAATGACTGCATTTATTGTGTTATGTCTGCTCTCTCTGAAGCACAAGTAATTTATTACGAAAATTATTGGCTTTTCCTAGTTTTCTTAGAGATATTTAGTGCCAGTTTATCAGGAAGTGATGATTTTGGTCTCTTTGTCTCGTTGGATGGAAACGGTGCTTTATTCGCAAATATTTTATGCAATATTCCAGTTTTGCGCATAAGTTAAAATTACATGGAAACAAAACTACTTTCTAAATGAATCCTCATATTGAACGAATCGTTTGAACCAGTGATTCAATAGTTTATACATAATGTAAATCGTTTAATTCCTGAATGAATCAGCCGTTTAAGCGAATTGACACATAAAGACATCGCCACCTGCTAGTAGTTTTAGTTTTTTCTTTAGAGTATCTAATGCTTTGAATAAAGGTGCATTAGTAATATTTTGCCTTAACTGAAATTATGCATTTTAATTTGACTATAATTTGAAGTTTTATAATATTGAAGTAAAACATTAGAATTTAGTTTTTCAGCTATTTTGACAGCCCTACTGACAGCCTGACAAATAAAATAGAATACTTTATTGCCATAACAACATAGCTGTCTGGACATTTTCCTGGTGAGCTCTCCAACAACAATAACATAACATGCACATAACCGACATAAATATCAGCAAAACCAGTAACATAAGAATAACATGCAAAACAGTGAGCAGAAAAACTCCATGTAATTGTATAATGGCACTAACTTGGATTCCATAATCAGAATAGCATTAATAACTTTATCTGCTATGTAGTGCTAAGCAGTGTTTGTAAATTGCACAATGATGGATAAGTAATGATTATGCTTTTTTTTTTTTATATACAATTGTTATCACTGATTTGGTTGTAAAGATTTCAGATAACTCCAGATATGCTTCCTGATGCTGAACAAAGCATTTTAGAGATTAAACCCTGTCCCATATATTATGCCGCAGAGCTGATTTAATTAAAATGTAACACTATGTAATTTTGCACATAGTAATAAACCACATGGCTTTACATTCAGCTGCTCTCTAATTAAACCAAACTTTTCCTGGCAGTGTTGACGATATTATCGAGCGTTACCGAAAAGAGCAGATCGTGGAGGGCTACACTCTGAAAGATCCCGTCTCAGTCCAGGTAAGTGAAAGGTCATTCCAATCAGCTCCGATATCGCTGAAGAACATCTCAATAAATAGCATACTACTGCGTCCTTTTTGCTGTTTAGCAGAAAGAGCAAGTCCTCTCCGACTTGGTCGACGGCAGAGAAATCTATAACACTATTCGACGGAAAACAAAAGATGCTTTCTACAAAAACATTGTCAAGAAAGGATATCTTCTCTTCAACAAAGGTACGGCAGGCTACTTTTTATGCATCTAACTGCTTCCATTGACATTTTACTGGTTATCAGCATAAAAGACTGTTTGACACATACACGTAACATTTGTATTCAGTGCTCAGTCATTCTCAGTGGGACGGGAGGATGTGGGTAATTTGTAGCACATAAGCCCCATGTGAGGGTGGTTTTGTCAAGCCTTGACAGTCTTTGATCACCTGTGAAACGCACAGGAAGACTCTTCACAGAAAGCTCAGGATCAGCTACGCAGAACAAAAAGCAAAACGTTTACCTGAACACAGAGCTGTCCAGTTCAATGACAGTGGCTTTGCTTAGTAAGAGATCTGGCGCTCTGTGGGATGTGCTCAATGATCATAGGCCATGAATCTGAATTAGTTCTGACATCCTGTCTGGTTAGTATTCAGCTGTTTGTATTTAATATTCAGGTGGTTTAATGTGGGCTAAAATCATTATATCTCAAATCCTGGCTGCGTTATAATACAGGCTCCCTGTATTCAAATAAAAATGTTCTCTTAAAAATCGGTGATCTGAATACATGAGCTGTTCTGCAAGTCTGTTAGTTAAGGCATTGTAGTCGATATGTAGTGTATCTACCTCAGTGTTGTGCATTATAAAATGAATTTCTTATAGGGTGTTCTCCCATGGTTTGGCTCCCTTAAAATTAATTTTCTAAACCGTTCAAGTTAAGTAAATGTGAGACCGAAGCATTTTACTAACATTTTGACTTGTGCATCCACAGGTAAGGGTAAGCGCTGGAAGCATTTGTACTTCATCCTGGAGGGCAACGACGCTCAGCTCATTTACTTTGAGAGTGAGAAGCGAGCCACCAAACCCAAAGGACTAATCGATCTGAGCGTGTGCTCTGTGTATGGAGTCCACGACAGTCTGTTTGGCAGGTAGGCAGTTGTATAGCTTAAGTGTCCACAGTGTTCGGGGCCTGTTAACAAAGCAGCAATATTGATGTACATATTTTATGTTAATCCTATTTTTATGTCCAGGCCAAACTGTTTCCAGATTGTGATTCAGCACTTTAGCGAGGAGCAGTACATTTTCTACTTTGCTGGGGAGACACCTGAGCAGGCACAGGTCCTACATCACTTCTATACATATATATATATATATATATATATATATATATATATATATATATATATATATATATATATATATATATATATAACGTTAAAAATATAAGTCCCATAAAAGTACAAATACATTTATTTTTTTACGTTTAAAATAAATATTTGTCTATTTGAACTTATTTTAAAATGTAATTTATTCCTGTGATGGCAAAGCTGAATTGTTTCAGTCATTACTCCAGTCTTCAGTGTCACATGATCCTTCTGATTTGGTGCACTAGTAACAATTCTTATTATTAACAATGTTGAAAACAGTTGTGCCGTTTAATATTTTTGTGGAAAGCGTGATACAACTTTGCAGGCTTATTTGATGAAAAGAGAGTCCAGAAGAACCGCATTTATTTGAAATAAAAATTTGGTGGGAGCGAATACAACTTTTGATTTCTGCAAGTTGGAACCAAGCCTGTGTAAAAGTGATAAATGACTCTTTGAACCAACCAAGTGCCCTGCATTCACAGGACTGGATGAAATGCCTGCAGACGTTCTGCAATAACCTTAGGAAACCCTTGCAGACCACATTCAACAAGCGCTTGCGTCAGGTGAGAGAGAAGTCTCACTGTTTTTATTCATGTTAGCTTCTGTTGCTTTAATCATGAGTTAAGGTGTTCAGATGACTCTGAGTGTGCCGTCTGAGCGGGCCACAGCTGAGCTGTCTGGATGCTGCTGAGTAGCGTGATGAAAACCTCTTTCAGAGCACCTGATCCCAGACACGCAAATCTAAAAAGAACCTCGTCATCTAAATTACCACAGGCATATTTTTGGAAAAAGATGTCCGCATGTCATCTGCTGCTGACATCTCATCACTTATTCATTACAGAGCACGGAAAAATCTAACATTTGCGTGTCGTTCTCTGGCCTTAGGTTAGCAGTTTAGTCCTGTATGTGGAGGAGGCCCACAAACTTCCCATCAAACACTTCACCAACCCCTATTGCACCATCTCATTGAACAACGTGCAGGTGGCGAAGACTCATCCTAGAGAGGGACAGAACCCGGTGTTCACCGAGGAGTTCATCTTTGAGTGAGTACATTGGGACTTTCTAGACTCGTGTAGAGGCTTTGAAAGTGATGCTCGATTAAGGTTCTGATTCCCATTCCTCTCTCGCAGTGACTTGTCGAGCGACATCAACAGATTTGAAATAAGCCTAAGCAACAAGACCAAGAAGAGCAAAGAAAGTGACATCTGTGAGTATCATCGCCTGCTCATTACCATATAATTATTGCATTCGATTTGTTTATACCTCACACCGGGTTCATAAATGAACACTCAGCAAGCATTGTGTGAATAAAAATGCACTTTGGCAGACAAATGAAATGAGAAACTGACCAGTTTAACTGAAAAAAAATATAAAATAATAATTGTTTAAAATATAAGATATAAGAATAATATGTAAGAATGATTGTCTGACTACAAGTTAACAACTCTTGGTGTAAACCACTCAAAAATAAAACATACTTCTAAATAAAATAAAAAATGTATCCAGTAAGACCTACAGTATGTGTAGCAGATGTGGCAAAAGATTAATTTTGTATCCTGACCTTTTAAAGGAGTAATCCATGATCGTCTGATGACATCATTTGTGGCATACTGTCATTTACCACACAAAACAATTTTGTTCTTTTTTTAGTTTTGTTGTTGTTACAATAATGCACGTACAAAGTCAATGGTATTAAGCTGTACATTTAGACAAATGTTTAGTTGTGTTATTACCATAATTTCTGTTAGTGGAGCTTTTAATCAATATTCATCCTTATTATTTATATGAGCACTATCGTTTAAATGTTTAGGGTCAGAAAGATTTTTTTTTTTATGTATTTGAAAGTAGAATCTTATGGTCAACAAGGCAGCATTTGTTTGAGAACAGTAATATTGTGAGATAGGTTTAATAATAACTAGTTTGTATTTAAATATATTTCAAAATGAAGTTTATTCCTGATAAGCTGATTTCTTTTAGCAGCCATTACTCCAGTTTTCAGTGTCATGATCTTTCGGAAATTATAAAAAAATGCTGATTTAGTGTTAAAGAGACATTTATTATTATTAAATGAACACCCCACATCACGAAAAGAAAAAAAAAACATACTCCATTTATTGAATATAATTTTGATATTTATGGCCTGGCACTATGCATTTTAAATGTTACTGTAACTTGATTTAAGTGTTTTTTGTTTTTTTTCTGTGGTAATCAGCAGTATATTAAAGGTGCTCCATAGAGATCAATTTCATTCCTTTAACCTCCCCTATGCTCTTTTTCCTTGCACAAGTGCGCCCTCTGCTGGCACTAGACTTCAGCTCTTCTCTAATTAGTTTCTCTTCTGTATTGTCTCAGTGTTCATGCGTTGCCAGCTGAGCAGGCTGCAGAGGGGCCAGATGATCGATGAGTGGTTTCCTCTGAGCTCCTATGTGCCGCTGAAGGGAATTGAGCCAGGCTCACTGCGCATAAGAGTGCGATATTCAATGGAGAAGATCATGTCTGAGGAAGAGTACAGTGAATTCAAAGAGGTAAACATACACGTGGTCATATTTTACACTTTGAACAAAAAGATTTTTGGTTGGATCTATTACTTGTGTGGCCTTGAACACTTACCCTTTTGACAAAAGTAGATTTTTCTGACATGCTCTCTCTGTCCATCCCCAGCTCATCCTGCAGAGAGACTATCATGTGATCTACGCGTTGGCTCACGTGTGTGGCCAGGACCGCACCCTGCTGGCCAGCATCCTGCTCCGTATCTTGAGACACGAGCGAGCCGAAGCTCCGTTACTGAGGATGTTGAATGACAGAGAAATTAATATGGAGGGTAAGGCTCTCTCTTGGTATTATTCACAGTTCAGGATTCATCAGCAAACAGATGTCAGCGCTACACTGAGGCTAGGCAGCTTCCCTCAGGCTTGTTCATTATGTTTTAGCTACAGAACAAAGCTTTGACAGTTTTGTTTGTGCTTTTTATGCAGTCCCACTTTTCAAGCAATGACTAGTTGTTTAGTAATGAGACATCATCATGAAAATGCGCAGTGTGTTCAGAGAAGAGCTGTCACGAAACCAGTATTAGTAGAATTGACTCAATTTGGTATGTGGATGAATTTACAAACTCAATCAGGATGAAAGTACGGCTCATGAATATTAATTAGATTGTGACTTGAGTTGTGCAGGAATAGTTTTTTTTTTTTAGACGTCAAAAAAAGAAAAGAAAAAATTGAAAGTCATGTATAATATTACAAAGATTTATATTTCAAATTTCGATTCAGCAGTGAATCCTAAAAAATACAAGTTATAGTATAGCAAAATATATAATAAAAGGGTTTTTTACCCAAATACCGAAAAAATGAACACATACCAAAAAACATGGCAAAAAACAACATATATATAACATAGACATATAGACATACAACAGTCACCAAGTACAACTAATACCGCATTTTTGAGTATTTAGAATTCAATCAGTTTGTGCCATACAAATCTATGTTAAAGAATTACATATTTGACAGTTTATTTATAAAGAGTCAAAAACTATTTAAGAGTACTTTTTTCCCCTATTTTGGGGCCTTCTCTCTCTCTCTCTCTCTCTCTCTCTCTCTCTCTCTCTCTCTCTCTCTCTCTCTCTCTCTCTCTATATATATATATATATATATATATATATAGCATATCATCACTATACATTGCAGTCTCAATCAGGAGAAAGAGAAGAAAAAAGAAAACCTTAGTTAACCGATTAAATCTCTTCTTTTCAACCACTTCCTCCAGTATTATGACATTTTAGTAGATTGTTGTCTTAAGAAAAAATATTTCTTATACAGCAAATCGGCATATAAGAATGATTTCTGAAGAAAAAAAAGAAAAAAAAAAGCTGTTTTATGATTTTATGATTTTTATTAAAATTATGTGAGCCCTTAGGGAGGTTTATATATATATATATATATAATATATAAAATTAAAAAACCTTACCAGACAGACCCTTTTGAATGATAGTGTAATTATAATCGAGAATTTTAGTTACCCTTTTATTTTAAGGTGTCCTTTAAATTACATTTTTTATTTAATTTATTCTTTATTGCCCATTGTTTATCATGAACATCCTTCCAATGTGGTTTCTTGTTATGGTGTTGCAGATGAAGCTACTACGCTGTTTCGGGCCACAACTCTGGCCAGTACTTTGATGGAGCAGTACATGAAGGCCACAGCCACCCCTTTCGTCCATCACGCCCTCAAAGACACCATACTGAAGATCATGGAGAGCAAGCAGTCCTGTGAGGTAGTGGAACCAAATCGAGCGATGTTGTTAACATCTGTTAACATCAGGCTCCACTGTGCCTCGGATCTGTAAATGTTCTGATGTGTTGTGTTTAGTGTTTCTGCGCCAAATCCATCATCATGATGTTCCCTCTAAAGCCTTGGGCAGATTGGCTTTTGTCGGGTTTCTGTTGAATAGTGAATAAACTGAACTGGCAGTCAGAATCCTTTTCCCTCATGTGGCGTGTTCTCTGGTCTCCCTCCGTAGCTGAACCCGTCTAAACTGGAGAAGAATGAGGATGTTAACCTGAATCTAGCTCACTTACTCAACATCCTGTCGGAGCTGGTGGAGAAGATATTTATGGCTGCTGAGATCTTGCCCCCGTAAGCGTGATAGCACACCACCATATCAGCTTTACTGCTTTGTAGTACAACCTTACAAATGTAGAAACCTTAGAAACCACACTAACTATATACCAATCCTTATTTTGCCATGACATCACAAGTGTCATTCCAATGTTTATATACAGTACGAGTGCAGAAAAGGTATTGCTTTAAAGCAGCTTTATATTAATTGTATTTTGATTATTTTTGGGGGTAAATATTGTATATTTCTAGGTCAACCTTTTGTATTTAACTGTTAGATTTTCAGTTATTCTTATCATATTCCTATCATCTAGTGCTCTTTTAGAAGGAGAGTGCAAGAATATTACAAAGATTTAACCTTTAAAGAGCACTATTTCTTAAATTAAAATTTCCTTAAATATAAAAATGATCAAATGTTTGGGTTTGTAAATTTCGGGGGATTTTTATATGTTTTGAGAGAAGTCTATTATGCTTTATATAAGGCTGAGTTTATTTGATCAAAAATACAGTTAAAAACTGTGATATTGTGAAATATCATTAAAATTTAAAATTACTGTTTCCGCTTCAATATATCTTAATGTAGTTTATTCCTGTTATGGCACAGCTATATTTTCAGAAGTCATAACTCAAGTATTACTCCAGTCGGTGCTACATGATCCATTTTTATATGCTGATTTGGAGCTCAAATGACATTTCTTATATAATTTCTTTTTTTGCATTTATTTGAAATAGAAATCGTGTGTACTGTAACTTCCATATCTTTCCTGACACTTCTGTTAAAATTAATACTTGAATATTATATGTTTTTGTTTTATTTTAGGAATATATTTGTAACATTAGATTCTTATTGGTCATCAGCCATAACAAAACAATATCAGCTTAACAGAATAGTTATTATCAGAAAATAATTATTAGCTTGTTATAAAGACCAGTGCATCCCCACTATATTAACTTCCTGTCCATCTTGTGCTGAATTAATTATACACTTCTTTATAATACAACGCTGTTTATACAGCCTTAGTTTTCATAGTTTGTCTGTTTCCTCCTTGTCTAAGGACCCTGAGGTACATTTATGGCTGTCTTCAGAAGTCTGTGCAAAAGAAATGGCCTACCAACACTACAATGAGAACCCGAGTTGTGAGGTAACACATTGTCAAGCTATATTTGCATGTGTTTATGTTAAGAGCAACATCTTGCAAAGTGTCAAGACGTGTTTGTGTCTGTCCTCCAGTGGTTTTGTCTTCCTAAGGCTCATCTGCCCTGCCATTCTCAACCCCAGAATGTTCAACATCATTGCTGGTGAGTGCACAGCTTGCACACGAGCTCTTTCAGAGGCAACATATTTAGGTCAAGTACCCACTCAAATATTTCATTCTGCACCTGTTAGAGCTTCAGTCTGATAGAAGAGCACTTAACGGTCCAAATGTGTAAAAGGCATAAACATGTCATAGTGAGGCAAAGTCAACTGCCTTTCGTATTTTTATATGAAAGTGGATTTGTTGTACATTTTATATTTAGCTGGAATAAAATATATTTATAAAGGGTTTTTAAATTATTTCTAATAAAAATGTCAGATCATAAGAGCATAAAAATTGTATGAATAGTAATTTATTTTTAGTTAATTTTTATAAAACTTTAATTGGAACGCAATCTACATATATGTTGGATAAATGCAAGACAAAACTAACTCTGCAGTAAACAGAGGAAAGAATGTGTTTGTCAAGTTGTAAAAGAAGTAAATTCTTAAGTATACTCCGCTATCTTCTGGACATCAGATTGAAGTATAAATAAAGGTGTTTAGAAATGTTTGAATTTATTAATGTTTATGTATTTTGAGATTTATTTTTGTTCAAATTTTTTTCAGTACTTTAAGGAAGCATTAAATTGATCAATTTGATACATTTTATTTATAAAATTCTATTAAAAAAAAAATAGTTTTTAAATTTTCTATTCACCACAGAATTCTAAAAACTTCCTAGACTTCAAAGACTATAGATGTGGGCAAGTTAATTAACAACTGACTACATTACTAAACCACAACTAATGTGACATCATAAAAAAATATTGGATTTTAAGCTATTTTTTTTGTGTGTGTAAAAGCCATGTCAAAAAAAAAAAGTGTACAAAATGAAATGACCATTGGTACCTCAACTTGTTTAGTCTGATATTAACTGTAATGAAACTGTGTCTCGTCTTTGCAGACCCCCCATCCTCCACAGCAGGCCGGACACTTACCCTGGTAGCGAAGTCTGTGCAGAACTTGGCCAACCTGGTGGAATTCGGTGCTAAGGTGTTTGGATTTTCACGCTGTGTTAGAAAATGAGTTACGCTGAATAGATGTCAAAGCGTCGTGTGAATGCTAATGTTGAGATGCGTTTGTCGTGATGTGTTTGTTTTGCAGGAGCCCTACATGGAGGGGGTGAATCCTTTCATCAAGAACAACAAACAAAGGATGATCATGTTTCTGGATGAGCTGGGGGTAAACTGCCCTGTATCCATTTTTAAAGCAGCATGGGTTGCCTGCGGCTCAGTTTATGAGCTCTGTGTGAAGTAGCTTTCCTATAACATTCTCTCGGTGCTGTTTCTCCAGAACGTTCCTGATCTCCCGGAATCTACCGAGCACTTTAGGACTGATTTGCCCCGTGACCTTGCTGCCCTGCATGAGATCTGTGCTACTCATTCTGACGAACTCCGCACCCTCAGCAATGAGAGAGGAGCACAGCAGGTATGTGTCTCTCTTGTGACTGACATACATGCGCGCATGTATATATATATTTATATTATTTTTTCATCTCAATCCAATAAAATATTTTAGAGCTCCTTTGGGCCACTTGGTTGAGAATCAGTTATATTTGAAGAAAAATTTACTCCAGAGACCCTGTGTTCTTTTCTGTTCTGGGTAACACTTTATTTTGATAGTCTACTTTAGACATTCTACTACCAGTAAGTAACTTTGAAACTAAATGTCACCTAGCAGTCACCCACACACCGTTATTGGTGCAAACATTAATAAAAAGGCCACCAGAGGATCAGAAAATGACTGTCGGCATCACAAGTGACCTTAAGAAAAAAAAAACAAATGCATTTCCTTTGGCTTTGCTGTGCCATTTTTTAACCCAGCAGGTGAAGATGATAATGCAATCCTTCTGTTCTTCACAGCACGTGCTGAAAAAGCTGCTGGCCATCACTGAGCTCCTCCAGCAGAAACAGGCGCACTATGCCATGTCCAACAGCAACAGGTAGTTCCTCCTCCGTCATTTTGTCTGTCAGTTTGTCTCCGTCTCCATGGAGTAGCCAATGGGAACCCAGCATGCTCCACCCTCATCCCCATGCCAGCTCCCACCCTCCCCTTATCTTCCATCCTCCCTTTTCCTCCGCCTCATTGTCTGTGCCACGAGAACTATGCAAACTACCGCAGAAAACAAAACGGCTGGGCTCCCAAGTCCAACACCAATGACTTTATAATCACACGGTTTGACTGCTCTCCGTATCTTGGGTACATATCAATCTAACAGACGGGTCCAATGAATGACCCATCAAGTCGACAGAATGATGTTTTAAATACAGGTTGCCAAAGTGTATCTCTTCATCTGCTTGATCTGAAACTGAACTGACACAAGGCTGCAACGATTCTTCTCTCTAAACTGGATTATGAGCTAAAATGCGTTTTATACTGTAATTTGTTACTGATTTACATGGCTATGAATATGCAAAATGTGCTCAGACTAGTGTTCTTTGTCCTTTTCCCTGTTCTGTTTAGTTCGATTTGTGCTGTAGACTGGATTTTGTTTTTCTTTTTATCATCCTCAGAGAGTATGATTATTTTATATCAAAACAATAAATTCTCTTGCTGGAATCTCGAGTATATAATTTGAGGTAACCTGATTTGTTTTCCAATTTATTGTACAATATGTTTGATTGGTTCGGTCTTCCCTGAGACAAATTCAACGCCAGACACGTTCTCAGGAGAAAAGTTTAAGGTAAAAAAGAAAAATGTTTACAGCAGTAAAATTTATAGTAGTAAAGATTGTATCAGGAATGCATGCACTTATTAAACATGTTTTATAAAGTACTGACTGTCTCAGATCAGCTCGAGAAAACAGCTTTTATAAATAACAAGACAGCTGTTGTGCTCCTATAAAAATATTCTAGTGTTTGTCTCTGTTTTCAGTTCTTGATTTTGAATAAAGGACCATTATTATGGTTATCAACAGCATCTGTGATGTGTCACTTGAGCATAACCCAGAACATCCCTTTAACCCCCGTTTGTCTGTAGAGATACTGGAAGACATCTGTTAAACGACCACTTAAAGGCTGAAAAATGTACAAGTCTTACAATACTCATTGAAGTTGCAGGCAGTTAATGCTCATCCTGTGGATTTTAACTACCATTCAAAAGCTTGGGATCTGTAAGATTTTTAATAGCATTTTTGAAAGACATTAAGAAAAAAAAGTGAAATTATTACAATTTAAAATCTTCTATTTTTAAAAAGTTAATTATTTCTGCGATGACAAAGCTACATTTTCAGCATCATTAGTCTTCAGTGTCACATGATCCTTTATAAATCATTCTAATATGCAGATTTGCTGTTCAAGAAACATTTCTTTATCAGCTGAAAGCAGTTGTGTGGTGTAATATTTGTGGAACCTGTGATTCTTTTTTTTTTCAAGATTCTTTGAAAAGTTCAGAAGAACAGTACAGTATAGTCAAAAAATCATTTATAACAAATGTTTTTACTGTCACTTTTGATTAATGTAATGCTTCCTTGCTGACAAGCAATAATTTATTTTAAAAGTAAATTCTCCGTGCTTGTGGTAAGTGTTAATACAACAACCCAACAATTATATTAATAATAAAAATCAATGTTTTATTTTCACAGAAGAAAAAGCTTTACATGACATTTTGCTGAAATATCTACAATCCAGTTTGAGAAGTGCATCCTCTGTCAGTTATGGCAATCACTCGACCTGTTCAGAGGATGTTGCCAATCTAAAAAACAATTTCATTGTCACAATGCATCCAAATCCTCATCAGTCCACTCCTGCAAAACAGAAAATCCATAAGCTCCAAGCAGTAGCCAGAGGGTGTGCGTCTGAGGAACAAATAATGTTCAAATAAACTTACTTCCTCAGCCACCATCTGCCTTTTCACCACGTGATCATCATCTTCATATCCATGTTTTCTTTTCCTGAAGAACATGGACCGAGGAAAGCATCAGAACCATAAACCCTTATCATCTGAAGACTACACTCATTTAGTAACTGTCTTTGGTGACCCATCAATCTCACACACATCAAAGTAGCTCATAACTGTGTAGTTCTAGATCATATGTAGTTCTTGTCCGTGTTCCAGGTTGTTGTTTAACCGCCGCCTCAAAAGAAATAGATTCCATAGACACTTATTATTGTTATGAGCTAGAAATCCTGTCTAAACAGGGTGAAGAACAATCTGATCTATTGCATGTAGCCATTACAATGCCATAGCCTTCTGAAAGTGCTTGAAATTTCTTATGGCTTACCATCAACCCCTCAAGACTTAATCCTGAATGGTCACCATGCCTAATTTTGTCTTTATTTTGCAGAACTGAATGTACCTTTATGGCTGTAGCAACCACTATCCAGATCCTCTGAGAGAAAAGATTGGTAGCAAAAACTCCTCAGATGCAAACGAAGACGGTGGGTGCTCTGGCTCTGGTCAGACAACAAACCGCCAATCTCCATCTCTCAAAGCAACAGATTCAAAACTTAAATTCACACCGAGCCGTCAAAGAGATTATTTCTGACTAAATGATCTCTTGGACATTCCTGTACTGATAATCACGAATCTTCAACAGAAGAACCAAAACTGTGTGTAAATCTGAAAAGCTTGTCGACTTGACCCCTCATGGAGACATCTGCAAACTCAACTTGGATCTGTCTGACTTGGATTGATATCACTGGTGTAATCGGGAGCTGCGAGCGCTAGACTGGGATCTGTAGCAAGCAAGAACTTTGGCACTGCATTGCTCTTGAGCATCAGGGAAGCGAGATGCACGCCTTAAGAAACCGTCTACACTCAATACTACCGCACAAGCTCTTCCTGTTTTCGACTGTGGTTTCAGATAAAGGTAGGCTTAGATCCTACAGATATCGGCTGATTCCTATCTTACCTTCTGAGCCGCTTCGCTTGACAAGATGCTGCATCCTGGCTTTATCTCCAAACCAGTGTTTGTATGTGATGCATGAGCAGATCAGTGAGACCGATTCAATTTTGGAGGATAGATTAAACGAGGCTGGAGCATGCGTCCACTTTTAATAGCCTGCCCCTGTTCTTCCACCTAACCTACAATGGCACCATCTCAAGCTCAAACGAATTCTAAAGCTTGGCTAGAATGGGCCAAGTAGATTATGAGATTCCTGGTTGATTTCAGAAGTCACAAAAAAGTTGAGCATCAAGACCTACTGACTGTAAAACGATATGATTTTATTATATCAGTCGGTTCATGTTTATCAAACTTGCTTGAGGAGTTAATTTGGCTGTTTCTTTGTGTATTTTTATGTAAAACCTCAAAACGTATCACCAGTTTATTATTATTCTATATTGTCCTTTTGTTTGCTCGATTTGACAAGTAGTTGCATTGTCCTGTACTCGCTGACTCCCTAACAAAGAAAGTACTGTGGCGGTACCATTGTACAGTGGAGATAACTGATGGAAATACCATGTTACTCTGACATACATCATTGTAATGAATGACTGCCATGGCTAATGTCCAAAAAACTGCTTTTAACCATAAAAACATGGTAATGCATTCATGTCAGTGGATGAAGGTGTATAATCACTATAACTGACTTGAAACGGCTCACTTTGTACTCATTCCCAGCTTTCATCTACAGCTGATGTAAGGGATTCTGTACAGTACATCTAGCTACATTTTATGACCCAGCAAATCTATGAAAAGCATGATGCGGATTTACTTTTTTTTTTTTTGTATTTTAGGTAGCTCATGTTTTTTTATTTTTCTATTTTATACTCAAAACCCACAACTTTTGCATCTTAGATACAAAACACCAAGTTACTAACCTGGCTGAATAAAACTCTTAGTATGATTAGTTTTGTGTGCTTTTTAAACCGACTGATCTGATTTGAGCTGTAAGGGCCATGTCAATGATTTAATATTTTCCAACAAATACTCACAAGTTTGTAGCAAATTCAGCATGTATCCTTTCCAGTTTCTGTTTGCAGGCATTGACCTCCTCAGCTTTGGGAAGCTCGTATGCTTTAACAAGACTTGTCATTCCTACAATGAAAACGGACACAATATCATCGATTCAGATCCATCTATAGCAAACATCTTTGATGACCAAAATTGTCCTTAACACAGCAAGCTTTCAAACAACTGGTTTGCCCAATAAGTTTGTATCATGCACAACAACAGCAAATCAAAAATTCTGATTTATGGATATTATGCACTACATTAGTAATTTTTTTTTCTTCTATAGTTTGAGAAGCCACTCACCGAGGCTGCAATTATTTAATCAAAAATAGCATGAAACCATATTAATTTTAAATTAATTTAATAAACTTTATAACGTAATTCATTCCTGTGAATTATGCACCAATTACTCCATTCTTCAGTCTCACATGAACTGTTAAGAGTCTCTTGGCCAAAAGGTTTTTGGTCTTCTAAAAATGGCACTTCATAGCTTAATTGATCTTTTAGGAGATAAACCTCTCATAAAATAACTTTGATGAAGTTCCAGGCCATCGTCTATCAGATTTACCCACTGAATATCTGATACTTTTTATGAAGGTTTAGCAGGGATGTTCAGGGTTATTCATCTCTTATCTAGTGACATTTTAACAGTTGAAAAAGAAAAAAGGTTGCATGAAAAATACTTACGTCTCATTGACTCATACATCTTTGAGAGGGTCTCTTTATCCTCCTTAAGCCCCATGCATTCAGTCAAATATCTGTAAATGTCAAAGAAAATACCTTTTAACATTGTGCCGTCTCAACCGTTAGAATCTCTGAATGCTGAAGGAGAAACCTACGCCTCCATCTTGAGGCCAGCACGTGCAGCACCGTTAAGGATGGCGGTAAGGGCGATCTGAGACGGAGAAAAGAGGAGTCCAGCATCCGTCATTGCTGCTCTGTTCAGAAAGTCTTCTGCACTCTTTCTCAGCATCTCTGGGTTCTCTAATAATGGGTATCTGGTCTGAGAATACAGAAACGGTACACTTCAATTCACTTAATCTACAGTTAGCAATTTTTTCAAATGTTTGAGCAGCCCCAGCCAAGGGCATGCATTTGGGGCGGGACGGTCTACAACTAGGCTTTAGACTCACCTTTAAGTCAATTAGGAAGCCCTCCAAGGGCCGGTAAGGATTGTGAACAACCAGATGAAAATTTAGCTGCTGGATAAGAAGCAGCTCATACTCCAGAATCTGTTCTAGAGCCCTCTCCTGTCCTGCTGGGCTCTCCTGAAGGTTCCCCACAAACTGAGTGCTGGACACATTAAACTCATCCACTTTACAGGAGAGATACGCACAAGTCAACCTGCAAAAGTGGGGCGAGAAGGTCAGAAATTAAAACCCTCTAATAAATCATGATCTTATGACTCTTTCAACTCCGCACACCTACATTATCGTCCGAGGGTGATACTCCATCAAAGAGTTGTTCAAATAGAATCTTCGAAAATACATACAAGCTGTGCCCTGATAAAAAAACAAAAACAAACATACACTGGTTTTAAAACACAAAAAGCCAGAACGGCATACTAGATGGTCCGATTTTTAAGTAATAAAAGTGACATATATTACCACAACAGATTTAGGCATCACAGGCTTGAATATGGCACAGAAGTCTAGCAATCTCTTCTCATAGTGTCTGAAGAGCACTTTCTCTTCTTGTTCATTGAGAAACATGGATGTATTTATTCCAGGCTGAAAAACAAATGATGTCGAAGTATGATTGATGTTAATGCTGTTAACATTATAAATGGCTGGACTACTGTGCTTTGTGTGTAGGTCTGTAGATAAATAGATAGATAGAATATTTTGTAGACTTGCATGTACAATAAGTGTGTACTTGTGTATGTCACTTACCTTCCCACTGGACATGCCTTTTGAGCAGAACTTCCGATTAGCCTCTAATCTTAATTTATCTAAGGATTCCTCTTTATCGTAAATCCAGAATTTTTTCTGAGAGCTGTTGTGATACATGTTGAATATAAAGCTGTGAACAGAACAATACAACTATGATTACACACCAGATACGTGCATTAAACTCAGCTCTCATGCACAGGTCCAGCAGATGAGTATAACGTTACACATATATAATAAAGTCTACATATATTTAAGAACCACGAGTATTTAAGTATAATGCACTGCCGAGGGAGTTAACTAAGGCTATTTTTTCCTATTTAAATAAAAATATAGTTTTATCTTAAGGATGAAATATTTCTGTCTCACCCCTCTTGGGCACACGGTGACTCTCCGTGTGTATCAAGGAACGTCGTACAAATATTAAATAGTTTAAAAAATCTAGCTACTGATCTTTGTTTCAACCGAAGTTTCCACAGTAGGCATGCGCGAGCCGAGGACAGGTCGCGTATGATTCACGCATTGACGAATTTACGTCGCCTTTGGTCGATTTTTGATGATGTCGATTCTGTTCTCCACTCAGGAGTCTGAATCATTTCTGCGAATCGGTTCTTTAGAACAGTTTGTTTTAAAGATTCAGATCGAACAAACAATTCAGCAATTGTTTTACTTCATGCACCAGGGGTGTCAAATTTAGTTTTGTTAGTTTGGCTCCAACCTCAAGACGAAACACAGGTGAAAAGGGTAAAAAAAAAAAAAACGATTAGTTATCGCCAGCTGATTGATTACATTGACAATTGCAAACATTTTTGTATTTCAAGTTTTCTACAAAGTTAAATTTAGATATGCAAATTAGTCATTATTTAATTAAATATGCGCTAATTCGCATACATTTCTAGTACAAAAATCTAAACTCTTTTATTTTATTTTTTTGACATTAGATTCAAAAGGAATTCTGGATATTTTATTTTGTCACTTCAGAATTCAGAAAATGATTAGAAAACACTATTTTCTAAATTTTGGGTTGTATATAATCAAGCAAATCCCTTAGCAAAAACCTTCAGGATATAATAAACATAAATAAAAATGTAAGTTTGGTGTGTATAAATGCAACTGAAATGGAGATTTATGGCTCAGTGTAGGACAAAAAAAAACTCATTTTGAGAAAACGGCCTTTAAAAAATATTTATTGCAATTTAAATGACAAAGATAGATAAAGTGCTAGAAAAGAAACACTTAACAGTGTCTTTTGGGTGTTTTTTTTTTCCACTACTCCGAAAAAAACACCGTAAAAAAAAAACCTTGCCTGCAGTGTTTCCTGTCAATTAAACACACCTGGATCATCTAATCAAGGTCTCCAGGATTACTAGAAACTTCCAGTCAGAAGTTTTGGAGCTTGTTTGGATCTCTGTAGGATAGAGGCCTTCCAGAACCAGAGTTTGTGCTAAGGCTCATCTTCACACCCATTAAAACGTCCAGTTAGAGCCATTTATAACCACACATGACATCGTTTTATAAAGGTCTTTATTATTTGTTTCTTAATTACTTGTTTTTAAGACATTAAGACTTAATTTATTGAATTTGAACAAATACAATTATAAACCGTGAATGATTCGTACTCGTATAACTTGTCAAGTATAACTCTCATACATAGTCACGCCATACACACATTTTAGTTTTATTTGTCAAATTTCAGCACTGCTCAATTCAGTCTGATTCGTGTCCGAATCTTTCTGACCGAACAGGTTCAACTGATTCACTGAAAAGATCCAACTTAAAAGAATCGCCGCCAGAGTTCAAATCTCCATCGCTTTCTCAGAGAAGAAAAACATGGCCACGAGGAAATATTGCCGCAGATCAATCCAGGAAAGAAAGCGTATCCTCGATAAATATGACCAGCTTCCTCCAATGTCCCAAAGCGCTGCAGCGCGTCTGCTGAACATCTCAAGCCAGCTGCTTTTCATCTGGCTCCGAAGAAGGAATATTAAAAATGCCAAGGCTAACCTTCCCATGACTGTCTTTCCAACTCGCAAGACGCCTCGAGTAAAGTTAGAAGATGCACTCTGGAGGTGGATCGACACTTCTCGTGAGAACGGAATTACAGTTGATGACTCAACGATTCGTAAAAAAGCCACTCTGATGGCTACAGAAATGGGCCTCTGTAATTTCAGGGCAACAACAGAGTGGTTGACAATCTTCAAAACACGGGAGACCGTAATACGAAAGATGTTCCAGGTCGACCGAAAAACGGGAGATGCACCAAAAGAGCCCAAATCCGGTAACAAACCTAAAACCAATCTTACAGCCAAAAAGACTCATCGAATCGAAGCTGCAATGTGGCGGTGGATCGATCATTCTCGCGAGAGCGGCATCAGCGTAGATGAATCGACGATTCGTTCAAAAGCGGCTCGGTTGGCCAGGACTGTGGGTTTCCGTAACTTCAGAGCGAACTCACAATGGTTCACCCGCTTTAAAACTCGAGAGGGAATCGTACGAGCGATGTTCCAGATCGACCGAAATAACCAATCTTCGGATAATAAGACGGAGGCACAATTGGTACCAAGGATAGATTTCACATCTACAAAGACGCGACAACTTGAAGCGGGGCCTCGGAGATGGATCGATCATTCTCGAGAGAGCGGTACTGTTACAGACCAAATGATTCGTTCAGAAGCGACTCGGTTGGCTCGGTCGATGGGGTACCGTAACTTTCGAGCAAACTCAGACTGGCTCAACCGATCTAAAACCCGTGGGAAAGTTGTAGGAGAGCCGTTCGAGTTCAAACAGTGTTCAGAAAATCCCCAAAGCGACCAAACTGAGGACAGAAGTGCGTCTGATCAAGATAGCCAACAATCTGATGAGAGCACAACGGACCAATCGAGCGATGAAAGCGACGCACTAACGGATCTGGACATCCCCAAACTCGAACCGACAGCTGTCACGGCAGAGCTCAACGGGGATTTACACACGGTCACCGTACCTTCACTGTGGCAAATGAAGGAGGCTATGAAAACACTGGCCACCGGGTTACTGTACAGAGGATTCTGCGACTTTAAACTTCTTCATCAGTTTGAAAAAGAGGTTAGCACTGTTTTGAGAAGATCTGTGGCCCTAGCAACGCACAGCGGATCTCAAGCATAACATTCTGGGACTTCAGTGCGTTGTACAGTTTTAGAGACTGGTCCATTATGTGTGTAAATATAACCGTGTTTATTTCATCCTAATCATAACGGGACAGGTGCAGCACGGGCTCTCTCTCAGATGACCACATGGGGGCGCCAAGTGTTTGTTTTAACATTCTCATATGTTCGAAATGTGGTTCTGTTACCTATTGATATTATTATTATTATTTTTAACCCAGTTTTTTGATTTGCAGCGTTAATGTGTGTTACATTATTGTAAGTGCTTAAATTGTTCAACGATGTTGGTCTAAACACTGTTAAATTACTGACTTTATTTTATTTTTTAATTTTTACAATTTTTTTATTTTAAAATAAAAGCTTTTGATAAAAAAATCTGTTGATTTGACATTTATATATATATATATATATATATATATATATAGAGATATATATATATATATATATATAGATATAAAATATGGAAAAACAGTTAGACCAAACATTTATCTTTTTAAAAAGCCACTGAAGCGTATGAAGCAAGACCGAATAAATTACCAACCACCTATTTGAGTAGGGCTGTGTAACCTAATTTGCATAAACATGAGTAATTTATGAATAATAAATGTCCTTGTATTCAGCGCGATCCATTAATTTGCATATCACCATGGCACTACAGTTATTTTTCCTGTGTGTTGTGCTACCATGAAGCGATAAGAACCTGCATAAAACCGAATCAAAAGGTGAGTATGTACTGCCTTTTTACACTCTCTAGTCTCCTGCTGTTGTTTTGGGGTGATATATGTGTTTGTAGCCTACCTAAATAACTGTCTTTTTTCATGCTTTTGAGTGGGCACAGGCTGTAGTTTGCTTATGTGTGTGGCTACAATCACTATCATGTACTAGTGCTCTGTCATTGTGTGGATTGCATAAACATGATGTTTCACTGCATTATTGATGAGATCCAAGCTCTGCCTTATAGGCAGCTGGGAAGATGCAAAAACTGGTGAAGTGATGGATCACGAGAAGATACCTAATATACAAATGTTTCTTTGATGGCAGCTTCTCAGACCCTCGGTCAGTGTTTTGTCGTTATCAGGTGGTGTGGTTGAATTAAAATCTCATTTCCATGTAGCACAGGTATGGACAGATACTGTAAGATTCCCACTTCTGAATCCATCAGAGGTCATTTGCATGATCTGTTTGTCACGCAGCAGCTGATAGCCGCTGTCAGCACTGCCTTTAGCCTGGAAATGTGGGCTTTAGGGTGCCAAGAAATTTACAGTTTGACATTTTGTCTGTATTGGTATTTAATGCAGGTGGAGATGAGTGAGTATCCTTAAATTGTGAATATATTCTGGCAGATGACTTTAGTTATCAGCTGATGTCTTTGGGTACTGTTGTTTAAAACAGGTTGGAAAGAAATCAGCTGTGTCTGACACTGTCCACAGTGCCTCAGTTTATCTTTATCTATATTTTGTCAATATTCCCTCTCTGTAATTTGGAAAAAATGGTGCATACTGATGGTTATGAATAAATCAATGTCCAGGCTTGTTAAATTGATGGTGTGGAGAGATAGAAATGTCTTATATTACTGTCGTGGTGATGAACAGCTGTCACCGTGTCCCTTCGTGCCCGGATTTGTAAGGCAAAAAGTCAAAGATTGTTGTGCTGAGGCTCCTTGTTGAGGTCTGAGCAAATAATAAACTCGTTATGTTGCATTCAGGCTGAAGTATGTTTTATGCACATATTGAAAGTGTATGTCGGGGCTTTTTTTAACAAGTATATGCTCGGGTCATCTTGAAAGAGCAATATCGTGGCATTGACCCTTTATTTCTGTTAGATGCAATATGATCCATACTGGGAAGAACCTTCCAGAGTAATTTACCTGCATAATGTCAGTCAATGTTACCCATCAAAAAGATTGTCTATAAGCTACAAGTACTACATAATGGCTCATGCATGTAACGAGGACATCCATTCAGACGTTCCGTTGTGGCCTTTATCAACTTAACACCACAGTATATAGACTCTATAGAGAACCAAAACTCACTAAGTTCTGTGCAATATGCTGGAAGATATTATGGAAATGTGATTTATGTAAATTTGTAGCCAGTAGTGCAATATCTTGGAGCTCTTTTGTAAAATGTTGAGCATAATATTCCTCTTCATAATTGTTTTATTATTATTATTATTATTATTATTATTGTTTTTTTTTCTTTTTTAGACAATTTATTGGATTTTTTATTATATATTGTTTCATATATCAGTTTTATTATTTTTATATTTAGATGAAGTTAAATTTAAAGCAAAGGTACATTTATTTATTTTGATCAATATGTAATATCAAATTTTGCACTGAAGTGATGCCTAAATGCACATTTAAAACATTGTTTTTTTCTTTGTTTTAATTTTATTTAGACAAAATAGTAAATAAACCTATGTCTTTTTATAATTTAAATATTGTAAATCCATAATATTTCATTGATCTTTTGTTGAAAAAAATAAAATCCTACTCTGAAAACCCCTTTTTCCAGCAGTCAAATTTACATTTATGTTGACAATGATTAATATTTAGTATTTATTTTTCTTTTGAACTGCTTTTAAACCCCAGTTTTTGGTTTGGGCTTTTTAATATTTGGATGTGTACCAGACACTGGCACTGAACAAAGGCAAGCCCAGGCGTTCACATATCATCCACTCTTTATGCAAAATTAATGCATGCACCCCCATGACAGCATGATTTAATTTCCTCCTCTCATTTTCTGTCGCCCGTTGCCATGGACACCGACGGAGGGCTGTTGTGATATTAGCTGCTACAATATGGACAAGTGCAGCTCTCTCCATGAAGCAAACAGCTACTAAATCACATGACCTCATCAAATCTCTATTCTGCTTGCAGACTGGCTGGCACTGCGCCATGATCAAGGGATGTAATATATTCATAGCTTACTTACAATTTCAGGTTGAAAAACCGTTGACGATTTCTGTCAGACGTAGCCTTCGACTCATTGGAAGTGTTATATTTACAAAACCAAACTATTTTGAAAATGCATTTGTCAGAAACACGACGATTATTCCTGTAACGTGTTTTGGAGGATAGAAGGATGCTATTGGCTTGTGGTCCTCATTGCGACAAAGGCGATTGCACTAGAGAAGATGGCGTCATAACACCATGCACAGTGTTGACGGTGTTGCCACCCAGATCATGTTGCCTGCAATGACCAATTGTGTGTGTGTTTATGCGTGTGTGTGGAAGCATATTAGTCTGCCAGCGGAGTAATGTATGCCTGTGAATCCAAGTGTGGAGATCAAAATGTCTCAGGTTGGCATCGGGCACCCTTCCCCCATCAGTTCCACACACACACACACACACACACACACACACCCCACAGGTCCTGTTCTAACCATCTCTCTCTAATTGGGCTCTGTCTAGATTCCTCAGCTTAATATTGCATCCTATTTGCTTCTTGTTTTCAGTGCATTTCCAGCTGTACAATACCATACTACGATGCCGACTTTAAGTTTCAAAACTGGTTACACTTAGTTATAAAAAAAAAACAATTCAATGACATTTTTGCCTTTTGTATAATAAACTTCACAAGGAATTAAACCAGCACTTAGCTGACTTCAGCTAAACAATCACACTATTGTCTTTACAGCAGAATCTGAATTGTGTCCCCAAGTTCATATAACTGATTCTGCTAGTCTCCTGTGTATCTTTGTGAGGCTGCTTTTACACAATCTGTATTGTGTCATAAAGTGTTAAAGAAGTAAAGGTGACTTGATTTGATTGGACAATTATTACGGGAGGCTGTAACTAATTAAGAATTTATCAGTTTGTCTTAAAGGAACAATTCAGTAAAACTGAAAACTGTGTCATATCATTTACTCACCCTGATGTCGTTCCAAACCTGAATGACCTTTTATCTCCTGTGGAACACACACACACACACACACACACACACACACACACAAATCCAAAATATATTTTGTCTTCCTCAGATCAGACGAAAGAAAGTCATAAAGGTTTGTAACAACATGAGGGCAAATAAACAATGCCATTTTTGAGGTGAACTATGCCATTAAGTTATTAATTTATTACAGATTTTTTATTTTTATAAGCAATTTATTATTTTTCCTCACTACTGAAGTGACAAAGAAAATATGGACACTCCTGTACGTCTGAATCTGAATTCTGACCACTCTTATTCTGTCAATAAAGCTGAAGGTGAATAGATAATCAGACAGCAATCAGAAATTGAGATCTGCCATTCAAATGCTATCTTAGTGTGGACGGAGAAGAGGACGGGCAGCCTGAGAGTGCAAGCATTCATGTGAAAATCCAATCCTTCACAGTACACAGCCCCCGCAAAGCCTGCAGAATGACCCTTTTATCAAAGTGCCTTGTCCGTAGCTCTCCAAATAGCCAGTGCGCTCTCAAGGAATAGATGCATGTACAAACCTGGCTGAGTAATGTATGACCTGTCTTCACAATGTTCTGGGTTTCTGACCCCGCCGTATGTGTGTGTGTGTGTGTGTGTGTGTGTGTTGTGAGAGTGTGTCTGTATATTGTCCATGGTATGTTTTGAAATGGGTTTCTTATGGTCAGGCATCCAGAGCATCAAATGTGTTATTTATGTGGCTTTCACATGTAAAAATGTTATTTTCCTGCATTGAGAGTGTTTAAAATGACAGTGTGGTCATCCTAGGGTAAGAAGGGTGTACTTACACTGAGAGATGAAAAATATGCCATTGAAAATGTATTATTTTATTAAAAGAATTTCTGAAAGTTGTTTCTGGGGGGAGAAAGGGCCAAAGCATTATCGTACAGTAAATTATTTCAGAAAGGTGGTGGGGAAAACGAAACAAAGAAACAACAACAAATTTGGTTTGTATGGAAAATATGGAATTATGGGCTATTCTGAACACTATGATGCCATCAGATAACTGTGAAACGCCAAATCATGATTTGCCATTTCCTTACATTCACGTCAAAGCAGAAAATAAATGAAAATAAAAAATAAAATAAATTTTCCCTACAAAAATTCCACTTGATCTGCATATTTTTATTTTATACAGAATGCAGTTTTTTATAATTTAAAATGTAGTTTCCATAATAATATTTGAGCTGTGTGTGTATGAAATGTGTGTGCCTCTGTGTGGATCTGACTTTAATTAGACTGTATCAAACTGCAAATAGCCCCCTTGTGGTCATTAGTTCCAAAATGATTTTTTCGTAATAGACTATACTGGAAACCTAATGGTAAAACATTCTTAATCCCTTAAAACAGAGCTGATTCTTTACCGTGGGAAATCTGAATTTGTTTCACATTCCTTATTTTTGGTTTTGTTTTTCCTTTAAGGATGTGTTAATATGGTTACAATTATTTACAAAATAAAAACATGACTACAAAATTAGATAACGTGGACTATACGTATATGTAATCTATACATTTCATAACACGTTTTAATTATTTAAAAAAGCTGCAGTTGGTTCCCAATTCCACCCCTAGATGGCGCAATGATCTCGTTGTTTGACTAGGCGAACGTAATTTAAAAAATTCCCCTGATGTGAGTGATTTTATAACATCTCTAAATGTTCCCCCTATGCTTTCCAACATATTTAACACAAAATATTTAAAGCTATACCCGAGAAAGTATATATATATATATATTTATGAGTGTTCGTGCGTGTGTGTATTTTTGACTAGTCTACCTGAGCAAGTATGGACTAAGCTGACAGTCGAGTTTAGTACTATGGACTACAAGTGGCTGTTGATTAAGCTATTGGCCTTTATAGGCTACTCTTCTGTCTTTCTTTATTCCCTGCATTCACCCCTTTCGCGTCTGAAAGAGACCAAATGGATCCCAGCAGGTGAAAGTAAAGAAACGTGAAAAGACGCCCCTTTTTGGTTCTGCTTTCACACCAACACAATACCCCGTCCCACCTCTTTCTGTCCGGGTTTCCTACCTGATTAAACCTCTTCCTGTGAACCCATTGATAGATGGTGCAAAACCTAAATCAACAAAAGCTGTATGAGCCCCTCTTAAAATTTCAAACCCTTTTGACAGTAGGCCTACGCTTCAATTAGCTTTTGTTTCTTGTGTGTAGTGAGCATGTTACAGAGAGAGAGAGAGATATCTTGTATGCTTTAATGTAATAGTTTGCTTGCTGATTAATTTACAGACTGCTTTTTTTCTTCTTTTTTTTAACTTTTATTTTAAATGTCTGCCTGTCATTGTCTGCCTGTTTCTCTAGACTATGTTAGCTGATTTCATTCAGTGTATGCTATTTTCCCCCCTTGTTGTATTAACAGTAGCCTACAAGAAACACAGAAAAATTACAGAACTGTTCACACTGTTGTTTGTCATCAGACTTTTTGAATTAGTGGTTTGTCGTGAATTGCTGTTTTGTTTCCGAGACTTTTAATTTCTGGTGCATATAAATGTGTGCAAATGTATTCTATTATCGGTGTGTTAACTGTTAGCAGGCCTCCTTTTTGTCATTCAAATGAGGGCTAAACTTCAAATAAGAATTTTTCGCCTCATCCTCCATGCAGTGTTTGGTGTCGGTGAGTGACATGGGAACCCGTAATTGACTGCGTGTGTGGGAGCAAAAATAAAGAAGGTAGAGTAGCCTATATGTAGATGTAGATGCTTCTGTTCTTCAGGATTGACATCCTGCATCCATGACAATTATAAACATTGAGGCTTTGATCAGTACTCTACTGTTGCCTCTGTATCACTCTTTTTCTAAATTTTAACCAATTTATATCAGTATACGTTTAATTATGTTTGGTGGTGTTTCTTAAAATTGTGTATACAGTATATACTCCCATTAAAAATGGGCATTTATGGTTTTTCATAAATGAGCAAATACCTCATGTGTATTTAATATTTAATTGCATGGAATAACCCCAGTGACCAGTGTAAAATGAATTTAAAGCAATGCATTTATAAGTTATATAGTCTGTAATTTTTTATTAGGTTTGGATATTTTTTTCTCGCATTTTTGTTGTAATCTCTTTTTTACCCCTCCGTGATTACTTAGCATAAATTCAACATTTACAATTTAATACTCACTGATATCATCGAGGGATCCTTAATGTGAAGTATTGGGAAAATTCAACAAAAAAACAAAATAAAGAAATAAATCAAATGAGTAAATCTATGCTCCATTCAACTAAAATATCAATTAATGAATAACCATGTATTAATATATTTAATAATAAATGCACACAATAATAAATGCTAAATATTACAATATCATATTGGCAACAATACAATACAATAATAACATGCGGTAGCAAAAACCAAGATCTTTAACATTTTATTCCTCATTTTCTCCTTAACCCTAATTCTGCAATTAAATAAGGCAATGCAAGTAAATAGTATTATGGGAATATTAGTCTATTAACAATAAGTGTCAAGTCCTTGTGAGGCCATACATGAAAGAGCTTTATGTGTTGTTGACCAACATTTGAGTCATTATTCTGTGATATAATCTCATAATTTGCACCACTATGAGAATTACATCATAATTTAGGTACATTTTTCAGACAGCAGCTCTGAATAATTTGCCAATCTCTCTCGTTTTTTTAAGTGGTGATCTGACTGAAAAACCCATGGAGAAGTCAAGTGCTACCAGAGGGGTGAGAGATGAGGTTGGCACAACCCTGTGGTCACCTCCAGGCGTGCTATCACACACTGACAGGCAGGCGTGATGCCACGGCACTTCACACAAACATAGCCACATTGACAGCCGACTGACCCAGGCTGACAGCACCAGGAAGAAAAAGGGGGGAAGGCAGAAGTTCTCAGTGTGTCCGTCACGGTGTGAGCGTGTCGGGGTGTCAACAACTTTTTTTCTTCCAGTAGCCCCCAAACCTTCCGCAATGGAACACGGTCACATACCCAAATATCTGTGACCTTACTGGACACGGGTCACTGTACATTGTACAATAGCATTCAAGATGGATGAAATGGCTTTAGATATACTAAATGCAGTATGTCCATGTCATTACTGATGGGTTGAGCTGAAAGACTTGTAGACAGAGGATAGGATTTAACTTGATTTAGCTAAGTTAATATAGCCAGACTAGAATGGATGTGGCTCTCTGCCAGCTAAGCATCTTTGTCTTCATTATAATAACATGCTATAGTGGGCTTAGCTGTTAACAGTTAGTTCTTGAATTCACCAGTCAATAGAGCCTTTCAATTATGCAGAGACACACCATAGAGCTCTGTACTATCCATGACTCTTTTGTCAAAGAAAGGCCTTTGAAAGGATTCTATAGAAAGACTTCAATGTGCAGAAACTCGAGCAAAAACAATACATAAAAAATTGCAATGAAATGACATCACTGATCATACAGAGGTCTTTTACTTCAATTTGAGACAGCAAGGCCATCATCCGTTTTCATCCTGTGTACATGTGGCAAGGGAAGTGGAGGAACCGCGTTGTCTTTATGTTTACGAGCAAGAGAGGTATACTCTCTGATTCCCCTTGAAGTTTCGAGAGATACCAGTGAAGATGCAGGCCTCTGAAGTTGATAACCCCAGCATCATGTGACAAGCAGATGAGGAATGACTGAGGCTTTCGAAGCCCTGTTGAGATGCCTTCTCATTAAAGAGCAACCTCTCAGCTCTTCTGTAAAGAATCCTCAAGGAAGTTGACCTCCTTGCCATGGTAAAAAAAACAAAAAAACAAAACAAAACATACACACAATTTAAAATTCTCCACTATAAAGCTCAAAATCCTCTTGCATTTCATGTTTGTTTAAAGAAAGGTCGAGAGAAAGAAGGAGACATTAGAGGGAGAGTGAAGACAAAACAGTTTAGACAGAGTCTCACAACAGAGTAGGAGGCACCACAAAAAAAGATGGACAATAATGTTTAAGACTTATTGTTTAAGTCTCAATAAAGTCTCAAAGTGTTGTCCGCCTCTAGATGTCTTCTATGTTAGTGTCTTTTTGGTCTTTTAGGTCCATTTTCCATGGCTTGCAATCAGCACCAGGTGGTTACAGTTCCATGCATACTACAGGGTCCTTAGTTTTTGGTAAGAAAGGACTGATAGTTTATCCCCTTCATGCTGAGATGATGACAAAACTCACCCTGTGTTGGAGCCATGTGTAACCAGGTAGAGCCTCATCTTGTGTAGGCACAAGATTGAGCCTCTTCAGGGTCCCTCAAGCCCATTGAAGCAGGTTGCTGACTGTCTCTAGGTGATGAGAGGTTGTTGAGGGCATGGAGCCATGCTGACAGGCATGAAAGGACCAAAGATCACCTGTCACAGGCATCATCACATCAAAGTCCACAAGTGACTCCTTGTGTGAGGGATCTGCTCATGAATATACTGGGCAATCTGATCCCTCTTATTAGCGGGATAAGGATTTTGTGGGTTGTATTTTGAGCACGGATGGCACATGATAAAGCACCACCCCACTTATAGTATGTGTGCTTTCACCAGGAATATGTTTTAGGGCTTTTTAATGGTATCATCATCTTATTATTAGTGGCAAGACCCCTGAGTGCTGAAGTGAAAGGGGCTTGCGATGTCCCCGTGAGCCCTTGCTTTTACCCCTTAATCCGCTGGCTAATAAGTTCATAGCCAGTCCATATGCTCTGGTGCAGTTCGGGAGGGGGGAGGTGTTGCCCCATGCTACTTACACCGAGCGGACCCATTTCTCAGGTACCTCTCCTGCTGACCGATCTTTTGTTCTATCGGATCAGTCCACTCCACGGTCAGAATAGTCTGAATTGATTAGCCCTGCACCGTATAATTGCCAGCAAATCCCACTGAATCGTTTCCCATCCATTTGAAAAGGACAATGTTCGTTCTTTTTCTCCCCAGCTTTTCTCGGTGCCCCTCCCCCATTACCCTCCTTTTCATGCCGCTTGGTTTGGCTCCCACCCCACACCCCAAGCCACCTCCTCGAGGTAAGACGAGAAGGGGGGAGGGGCCGGAGGAGAAAGCGGTCCTATTCCGGACGAGCCCCCTACCCGAGTACTGGCAAAGGATGAAAGCAGGCGGCGGGTGGATGTGTTCTAATCTGTCACCCTGGAGTGTGAGTGGCGGGCTGAACGGAGTCCTTACCTGCCGGTGCACAGTCAGGGTTTGGAGGACAGTGGGAGGAATCCAGGGAAGGGGAAAGAGCTGGGGTATAGTGTGAAAAGGGACTGTGGGGATATGCACAGGATTATTCAGAGGCCCAGGCGCCAACGTCAACTGCCCCTGCAGCTGTACTTATTCAGTCGAGAGGCCCAAAATCTCAGGTCGGGGCAAAAGTCCATCAGTCTTACTGAGAATATTGTTATGTTAAAGTAGACCTGGAGGGCCAATCAAGTGTGCCATGTTTGGAACAAAGACTATTTTAACATGTTTTACTTTGAGATGGCTTTTTCGGGACAGCTACAATTCAGGTCTCTTTCTACAATGTTTGTGACTGTTCCATGCTATAATTTTATAGTTCACAATTCATTTTAATATCACACATCATAAGTTCTGCATCAGCCATTAGGCCAGAAATCTTGCCCAGAAATGAATGTGACCCACCTTCCCACCGTTCGACAACATGCAGGTTTTACCATTATCCTTGAGCCAGGCAGAATATCTTTCATGAGTTTTGAGGTGTACAGACTTTATTAGGTCATCATTAATAAGATGCATTCCAATAAAGTCAAATGTCTAATTAACATGCTTTATCCTCTTCATGCACCATGAACCTCACCTTGAGGATCGCTTGCCCTTCATGAGAATGATCTAAACTATAATCTCAAAAGCTTTGAATAATTTTATGCCAAACTGGGGTAAACTAAGTGCTTTGCTAAAAATATATATTCTTTAAAAGGTTTGAATCCATAATTGAATACTCCATATGAAAAATAAATATTACCATTCTCTTCTAGTTCTTCATCAAATATTCTATGTCTCAATCAACCTTCTATGACCATGTTATTTGGCCTATGGGGAAGGTCCTTTGGGAAAAGGTCATAGGTTAAGGTTGTTAAAGACTGTGACCCTTCCCATCTTTGACCAGGCCTGTGTTCATGCTCAAACAAGCTCCTAGATAGAAGGCCCTCATGGGGTTTTAGGAAACACAAGATCTATTGTCTGTTCTGAGAGCTGACCACAAACAAATTGTGTATGTTCTCACAATATGACCCTGGTGGCCACGTGTTAGGGATGTCTTACTAATGAGATGGTCACTGAATCACGCCCGTTGGGAGTTTGAATGTGTTTGTTTTAAACCAAAATTCTGAAATTCAGTATTGTAACAAATGTAGTGATCAATTGAAAACTGAAACTACACTGTGGTGTGTGACTGTATTCAGTTCAACTGTAAGAAAATATATAATGATCAGTATTAATAGCGTATCAATATATGAGTTGGGTTTCTTCTGTAGCATTCTCTACTTAAGTCCAAGTTCACCCAAATGACAGGTCATGTCTTTCCCACAGTGAGTCTATGACAACTGACAAGCTCTCCGGCTGAAGGTCATATTGTTAGTGACCACTTAAGTGATTGATGATGAACTGGTCAAGCCCATCATTCTCAAATCCCCTCCCTTCCAATCAAAAATGTGGCATTTTACCATATACTGATGTAGTATCATATAGAGGGCAGGGCAAGTAGAATGGTTGAAATCCCATAGGTCAAAATTTAAATGACGAGGACTGTTTACAGGGACAAGAGTTCAGTTCATGATCATTATAAATGATCCATCATAAAAACTGTCTTGGATATATTAGATGGTGGCATTAAGCAGGCTGTGTTTAATGAGGGGGAAAACTGTTTTATTCTTAGAACTGTGTGAAATATTTGGAGTAGAACGCACAGTTAGTTTGTAAGTAACACCTGATTTTCCTTGATCAATTCTGAAACAGCAGATCCTCATCAACAATGCAAATACGTTTAAATAAATATTTAATCTCTGTGTTGCTAATCTCTGCTAACATAAAGCCAAAAAGGTGGTCTCCTGGGACACTTTGGGTCACTTCCCTACTACATTTCAGGCATCCATCAGTCAATTGATTTTCTCTCAAAGAGAGGTTTGACCCAGTAAGGGTTGGTGCTTGGTGGATGACAGATCTGGGGCGTGAGCCTGCCTTGCTGCTTAAGTTTTTGAATGGAAACTGCATATACAAGGAGTGGTGGAGTTGCCCAGGACAGCAAGTGGTTATTTTCCAGCTTCCTGCCCCTTTAAAGGCATTCAGGGTCTGTAATCAGTGCACTGAGGAGGGGTGTCTCTTTGACTGCTTGAGTGTAAAAAATGGAGTGATAAAAAGCACAAAGGTAGAAAAAGCATGGCCTTATTGGAAATTAGGGTAAAACTGTTGAAGAGTTGCGTGGAGCCTAAGCCAGAGCCGACCGCAGAAGGAAACCCAGAACCCAACGTGACCGATGAGCCATCGCAGGAGAGAGCGACAGAGCTGAGGATCGCCTCGGAGCTTAAACTGGACCCATCTGTCCATGTGTGAGAGCCAGCAAAAGAGTGTGCATCAGTGGCAGATGCAAGGGAATACGAGGGCTTGGAGGAAAGCCCCACCAACTGCACTACCACTGAGGGTGAGCTGCCACTAAACTCTACCTCAGGGCTACCTCAGCCCTGCCATCATCTGCCACTTTGCCACTGCTTCCTGTCTGCCCCTTTGCTCACCCTCAGCCCACCATCTGTGCAGTGGGATCACTGCGGTTCTGCCAGTCTCCATCGGCAATCATTGCTTATGGATCCCTCGTCTCCACCTCGGCCTGTCACCTCAGCGGCTCCACCATGGCTCCTAGCTCCCTCGTCTCCACCATGGCCCATCAGTCCAAAAGCTGCACCAGGTTCCATTTTCCCTTTGGCTCCACCTTGATCAGTCGTCGACAATCCACCGCCCTCGGGACTCCACTTCTTCAGCTCTGCCTCATCCCGCCATCCCTCAGGCTCTGTCAGGCTGCTCCTTTCCCTCAGTCCTTTGTCCCTCTGGCTCCACCACAGCCTTCATGATCCCTGTCTCTGCCTCAATCGTCGGCGGCATCTACTCTGCTTTGGCCCTCTGGATCCTCGCTGTAACCCTGGCTCATCGGCTCTCTGTCTCTACCATGGGCTCATCCACTACCTTCTCCAACGCTGTCAGTCGGCCCCCTGGAGTTGTCAGCCCTTCCAACACCATGGCTTTTCCCTCCATCGGCTCCACCATGGGCTGCTATCATGGCTGTGGCCTGGGTCTTGCCTGGCTCCTCCTTCTGAACCAATTCTCTCTGGCTCCTCCCACCATTGTCACCTCCCTGGACTCTGTTGGTCGTCCTCCTGCTGGAAGTCCATCCTCCGCCAGAACCTCCATCTGTCTTGTCTGCCTGTCAGCCATTTGCCTTCCCCATCACCATTTCACATCCACTACTTTGTCCTCCTCCCAATTCCACCTCCATCCCCACGGCACGACGACATGCCTTCCCGGAAGGGGGGCGGACTGTCACACCCCTGTAGACTGTTGATTGTGGTTTCTCCCTCTGTGTCTGTATTTGGTTATGTCCTTCATTGTGCTCACCTGTCTGCCCCTCGTTATCTGCCCTATATTAGTTCCTGGCTCTTGTGTTCTAGTAACCCTGTGTGTGTGTGTGTGTGTGTGTGTGTGTGTGTGTGTGTGTGTGTGTGTGCGTGCGCGCGTGCGCGCACTGTGTGTGTTCCTACCCTGTTTGGATGTTACCTTTTGTGGATTTAAGTGTTCTTGTATTCTTTGTCTACGAAATCCTGCCTGATCTCTAGCACACCATACCGTGACCATAATGGAAATTGCCACCTTCGATATCACTGTAATTTTAAAACATAACACACTCAAAGTGAATACTAACATCATCTGTCAATCTCAGGCTACACAAAACAGCTAAATAATGTTACACTGGATATTTGATTTGCTTTTCTCTAACAATTCAACCCTTAAGATGTTGATTGTTTGTTTCACATTTCAGGTAGAAAGGAATTCTTCTTTATAACATTCACACAGTATAAATATAAGAACAGCTGTCCTGTATAAATTCCTACTGTTCTGCATTGTTTTACTCGTCTGCATGAGTTTGCAGTGTGCATCACAGCTGTCTCTGTCCAGTAATTGATTTCTTCACTGTCAGCCATTTTCTCACTGACGTCCTCCTCCCCTTTCCATTCTGCATTCCATCTTTAGCATGGGCAGCTAAAGGAGACAAATTTATCTGCATCACCCTGCCATGATGACAGAGTAAATATTCATCCAGACAGCCAAGGTTCCCAAACCATTACCGGGGCGTTCACTGTTGGCCCTGCTGGTACAATCCTTAAAGGGATTGTTCAGAAGAATGAATGGAGCCAAAGTACTGAAGGGCACTGAGTTGCCCAGACAAAAGTTTGAATGTTATTAGTCGAGTGCAGAGACTGTCCAGTGGGATAAATATATAGATGGTGATAGACTAAAAGATGGTGTGAGTGACAATGATTTAAAGATCAACACAATCTAGTGACATAAGGCTATAGTTTAAAATTGCTGTTTTCAAACATTAAATATGGCTAGTCATAGGTCTAATACATGATATAGAAAATGTGATGGCCCATCACTAAAAATAGTTAATCCCATCAGTTTTCTAAATGCATTTTATCTTATTCTTTCTTGTACGTTTCTTTCTTTCTGTTTTTAATTGACCTTAATTGACCTCATTTTGAATGAAAATGTCATCATTACATCTTTCAGTGATTATGTATGAAGGACTTCTTTAATCAATTAGACCTAAGCCCCGCCCCTGCAAGTTCATGTTCTTCTGCTTCCACATCCCACAAGTCAATCAACAACCGATGCATAGAGCAAAGCCTCCCTGCTACATTTTTCTTTTCCCATAATCCCCGGTTATTTACACCACAGTACGAAAGAAAAGATCCGTCACTACTCCTGTTTTAATTGCGATTTAAACAATCCTGTTTTATTATGCATAAACACAGAGCTGGGTAAATCATTTAAAAATTGTAATCCATTTCTGATTATGAATTACATGAAAAATGTGTAGTTAACGTAATCCATTACATTACACATTTTAGGAAATATAATCAGACTTCTTTTAGTTCACTTCAGATTACTTTTGACTAATCTCGTTTTTCACATTGATTTAAATAGGAACATCTTGTACCATTAATACAAAAATACAAAGAGTAAGAAAATAGAAAAGCCTTCCAAAGTAATGCATGGTAAAAGTATGCTATAGCTGATGCAATGTTGGTACACTTTTTAAACCTGAAATGATTTTTGTAAATCCAGTGGTCATCCGATGCTGTGTAGCCACCTGACTAATGACTGACTTCTGTGTGAATGTCTACAAAACTGGAAGATTTTCTGAATGTTTATAAGCAGTAGGTTATTTTATAAGGGAAAATTTAAAAGACGGAAGGAGGAGTTAGGGAGAATCATTAAATTATGAATGAAATTATTGCTATTGTGTAAATAATATGTAATGTAATCCATAACTGTATTCTGATTACAGGGTATTTTAAAATGTAACAATTTAATTACAAGTACTTTTTTTTTTTACATAATCCAGATTACATGTAATCAGTTACCACCCAGTGCTGCATATGGTGGTCTTGGGTGCAGTAAAAGACCTAACCCTCGACTGAATTAAATCCATTTAGTCCTATACATTTAATTGGTGACCTGTGAGATATGTATTTGTTTAGATGTCCTGAGGGGTTAACTACGTGATGTTTATGAGTTGAATCTGTGTGTGTGTGTGTGTGTGTGGCTTGCGCTATTGCTTTGTGTCATGCTGGTAGCCCCTCCTGAGAGGCACTGCACAACACTGAGGTGGGTGCAGCTGCAATGGCTTTCATCTCCTCAGGCACTCGGCAGGGAATCACAGTATTTATGAGTGTGTGTGTGTACATATGTGTGTGTGTGTGTGAGAGAGAGAGAGTAGTGAGGATGCAGTGACTGTCATTTGAAGCTAATTAAGGGTGGCAAAAATATCGAATTTCTGTATCTCAGACCTCCCATCTGGGACTGTAACACTGGTTATTCAATATATTGGTATCAGTTAGGAGACAAGTGAAAACTCTTTCAGCGTATTTGTACTTTAATCGAAAGAAAGTCGGTTCAGTTGTTCACAGGCCTTCTTGGAAAGCATACAAGTCTCCATAGAAACAAAGCTGTGGGAAATCCTTCAGTGGGACTGGATTCTGCTGATACCATCCACTTTTGAAGGACATCTCCTCCACTGCGACTCCCTTCTGTGCTATGTGTGAGGGAAAACACAGCCGATAAAGCAGCTACACGTGAATCTCAAAGGTTGCCCACGGCTATGGCGTGGGCAGCTAATCCGCAGTACACCTTTTGCTTGCTCAGATTCCACGTACGGTTGGGCAGAGCATTTTAGTCCCTGTGGTGTGCCGCAAGGCAAGAAGTGATACCTGCGGCGGAAAACCCTTGCTTCTGGGTCTCTGCACTTTCTTTTGCTCATCTTTGATTTCGCTCACCCCTAAAAGGGCAATAAAGGCCTCATTTAGATATACCTTTGACGTACAGGTAACGTCTCTCTGTAAAAGTGTATTGATCTCAGTCTGGCATGTAAGATTAGATGTAGTCTTTATCTGTTATATCCAGTGTATATACAGTTTATTTTGTTACTTAATCTTTCTCTGTCAGGAAATATCAGATTTTGTCTGGTATTCAAAGTCAAGTCAACTTGGTTGTCATGTTAGCTCTTCTACCAGCCACGAGGCAAATGCGGGGGAAGAGCAGAAGGCAGGAGATGAAGTGAAGTAACAAGCAGAATTTCCTGAATGTATATTTGTGTTTCTCAGTTTCACTTTTTCCGGCCAGAAACAAATTCAACAAGAGTTCTTAATGGTGTCTTGTGACCTTCGAGACTTTGAGGAGTTTGTCATCTCTAACTTGTAAAGAAAGTTGTAGCCTAGTTATAGTATTTCAAGAATTACATCTTGCACAACAATTATGTGTATATATATATAAATTAATAATTTCATTCAACAAGAATGCATTCAATTGATCAAAAGTGACCGTAAATATAAAATTTTTACTAAAGATTTATTTTTCAAATAAATGCTGTTCTTTTAACCTTTCCATTCATCAAAGAATCCTAAGAAATATGCATCACAATTTCCCCCAAAAGATTAAAAAGACATGTTTCTTGTGCAGCAAATCAGCATATTAAAATGATTTCAGAAGGATAATGTGACACTGAAGACTGGAGTGATGGCTGATGAAAATTCAGCTTTGACATTACAGGAATACATTAAAATATAATAAAATAGAAAACTGTTGTTTTAAATTGAAATCATTTTAAAATCTTGCTTTTTTGCTGTATTTTTTATTAAATCCTTCAGGTATGAGAGAAGTTCTCACAGTGGGATGAATCAAATCAAGGAGTCAAAAGGAAAAGAGCTAGTTGAGGTGTTTTCCTGTCATTTACCTTTCCATTCTGGATCTGAGAAGAGGATTTGGCAACTAAGGTTCTTTAAAAGCCTCTGGTTTTCATGGCATAGAGCAAGCTCTAATCTGAGTTTGGGGGATAATGGAGCTATTCTGTTTTCTAGAGTTCTCGGTAGATTTTGCTGTATTCTTGCTCTTGCTCTGATAGCCCTTGCCAGCTTTCTCCGGTGAGAGTTTATTCAGAGATGTGAGGACTGGCTTGATCATTAGTCACTGCGGCACAGGGCCACAGTAGCTTCCAGTCATGCTCTGGTGCCTTAAGGCTTGGACTTGGAAAGGGTCTTAATCCACCTGCCTATTGTAAAAACATTGTTGATGATTTTTTTTTTTTTTTAAATTGGGCAAAGCATTTGAAAGCTATTACAAATTCCCACGCACTTTCTTTTCAGAAAATAATTACATGCAATTATGTGGCTGTGGTGTACATGACCAAAAAAAAAAAAATAAAAAAAAAAAAAAATAAAAAAAAAAAAATATATATATATATATATATATATATATATATATATATATATATATATATATATATATATATATATATATATATTTGCATTGATTTTAGAAAAGAGCAGCGATTGCATTTTAACAATTGGAATAGGCTTTTAAAGGTTTACAGAAACAGAAAGGCTTTTGAAGATTTAAAGAAACGGAAGTCATAACATAATAATATAGCCTTCTCTTGCCATTACCACTCTTCCTAACATTACTACTGCTAATGATATGAATAAAGGGTCTTCACTTAACTATAGTCCTAAATGCGTCCATAATGAATGAAATAATCAGTGTAATATTATAAAAGCATGCGTCTAGCGTGCTCCGTAATCCCTTTTAGCAGTATTTGAAACAATTTAACCATCAAATGCGGAGCCCTTTTCATTTGCCCGGCATACTAAGAATATACAAACGTGGAGACACATTCTACTTTCCTTTTTCTAGAGAGCTTTTATCCTCAAGTAAGGCATAAATGACAGTCGAATGTGTCTGTGGCACAAGGCAGTAATGATTGCATGAAATTACAGAGGCCTCAGCAGGCCTTCCCCTCCCTGTCTCTCAGGTAGCTGGATCAGCTCTCACCCCTGCCTTTCTTTCTCTCTCTCCCTTCTTGCCTCTCACAAGCTATTCAAAGGGAATGTATAACTGAATATGAGATGGAGCGGGCGTCTTTCAAGGGCCAGAGCTAATGAGACGTTTTACCTTGAAATCAGAGCAAGACAGGAGGAGACCCTGTTGAGCTGAGCTTGCATAGTGGGATCACAATTGAGTCTGGATCCTTCAGCGAAAGAGAGAGGGATCCAATCCAGATAGGGATAATGCTCTCAAACCAGAGTGGATTATGACAGGAGGACATTTTCAAGCGTCAAAGTGACCCCACAAAAGACGCCAACGTTGACCCGCTTTCTTTTGTTTGCTTTTGTCCTGGGTGACACCCGTACGTCAGAGTTAAATCTGTACGGCTTGGCTTTCAGGTGAAAGCAGCAATTACTCTCACTTGGAAAGCCACAAGCTGGAACGAGGTTGGACGGCGGTGATGAGAAGGAAGCAAACAGGTACTCTTGACAGTTAGCGGTGCCAGCATGGATCAGAGAGCCATGTTATATGAGGCCAGGGATGAAAGGGGACAGGAGATTTGCGTTCTGAGGGGTCCTCTTTTTAATCAGGGGCCCAAAGAGACCGTAGCAGATCAGGCCGCTAACCAGTGTCATGCTAATAAAAGGGTACAAACGTGTGAATGGAGGGTGCAGCTAGTTATGTACACTCTAATTAATGTGGTACTGGGAGCGAGATGCTTATTTGCGTAGCATTGAGAGAAGGGAGGCGGGATCGCTGAAGTGTGGGGGAAGGGTACAGAGGAGCAGCCTAAGGCCATCCATCTTTTGTGCAATTGTATACATGCATACAAAGCCGTACATCCAGTCTACATTGCATGCATGCTAATTACTGCATGGGATAGTGAAAGTCGTTTTTGGGCCGTGGCAAATTTTTTTTGAAAGATGATGAGGGATGTTATTTATTTTTCTTAAAATAGCACGGCGAGCAATGGCTGATAATTATCAGCAGCTACGTTGGTGTGGTAATGCCGTGTTCAGGAAAAACATGCATTTTTTATGATTTTAATAATAAGCCAGTACACCTAAAAATGACCTCTGCCCTTTTCAGCAGTTTTGTTAGACAGTGATGGGAAAAGTTATTTTTAAAAGTAATGCCTTACTGTGTGACTCCCTAAAATGTAACTAATTATTACTTAGTTATTTTTATAGAAACTAATGCATTATGTTTTTATTTTTTGCATTACTTTTTAAATCTGGACAGGGCTTGCTTGCTTGTTTTTTAATATAAAGAGTACTATTTTTGCAAATGTAAAAGCCCTTTCACACCACAGCCTCAGGCTGAAGGAAAAGTAAATTCACGTCTGTAGAGTAGAAGAAAGTTCAATGCACTTCAACAATAAAAAAAGAACAAATGTTAGTTTATCTTGAATTATTTTTTGCTTATTAGTCAAAAAATAGTTGCTGAAGGTCAGTAGCAAAGCCACTGGTTAATAAAGGATATTTGTATTATTTAACATATTTAATGATCGCAGGTTTGCATCGTATTCTAAATTGTTTTTATTCATTTTGAAAAACACTAAATGTGTTTTATTTTTATTAATTGTTTTGTGAGTGAGATGAATTAATGCATGTTCACATTTATTTTAGAACTAAAGTAACATCTTACTCTAGATTTCTCTCAACATGGGGACAGAAGAGCTTTCAATCGATAAATGATCAATCGATAAATGCAAAAAAAAGCATCTGGCTTTACTTATTTTGTAAAAGTAACTTAAATATTTTCTTATAAATTCAAAATGAATGCATTACTTTACCAGTTACTTGGATAGGAGCCTGCCCACGTCGCCTCTTTTGAAAGACCCCGTGACCCTCGATGTCTGGTGTAGTCTTTATCCCTGCTTTCCCACAGATGATCCTGCAAACGAACCCGTGTCAAGAGGCTCAGCATATGGCCCCGGGACGTTACTATTGTGGATGGGCCTTCATTATTGTCACCATTGTAAGATTGGCAATGTGTCTGGAGGAGCAGACACACAGCAGTGTGAACCGATCACATCAAACTGCATGTGCCCTTTCCCACCAACCCACAATCACACACACACACACAATCACACACACACACACACACACACACACACACACACACACACACACACACACACACATCACAAGTGTTGCTTGCCTGGTCACTGTTATTGTCAAGGCTCAAATTTGGCGGCAGAACTACTAAAGTCATTATGTTAACAGACACCCTGTCAAGTATTTTGATTTATTTGCTGTTAATTTTATCTGTCAAATGAATGAATATAATTTAGCCAGGTTTAACTGTCAGATGTCAGTTGTTGAATTATGAAAATATTTGTTTAATGGTACTGGAGACCAGATATTATCTACAGTTTTTGCACCATCTGCTATAAACCACCTAAAACTACTGAGTGTGTTTTCATACACTGCAAACTGACAGACAAATAATGAATCGCACACCTCCGGCAGATGATGAGGTATCTAAAGCAGTTGGTTAAAACGAGTTTCTGTCATTCCTGGAGCTTGATCTCAAATTCTCATTCATCACCTTTTTAGGGCAGAAAGATGCCGATGGCAGAACGTTTTCTTGTTTGATTTGTTGGAACTGACACTCTGTGAGTAATTTTGAATATGAAGACATTACAATTATGAAATCAATTTATTTTCCATATTAAAATCACACCCCTTCATGGCAAAGCTGTGTTGAATAATTTGGCTGTACAGTTATATTTTACATTAGTTCACAGAGTATTAGACTGTAAAATACTGCAGCTTAACATTATCCATTAATATGACAAAAAAAAAAAATCAGCCTTACTGGTAGCACTATACAATAACGTTCCATAACTAACATAGCTAACATGAACTAATAATACTTTTAAAACATTTGTTAATCTTAATGTTAATTTCATCATTTACTAATCCATTATTAAAATCAAAAGTAGTCTCTGTTGATATTACTAAATGGACCTGAGCTAGCAATGAACAGTTGATTAAAAAAAAAAAAAAAAAATCATTAATAAACACAGTGTTCTTTGTATTGCACTACATTAATTAATAGGATATCGTTGTTAAGTGTTACTGCTTTATTGTATAGGTATTTTATTAATAAATAACACTTAGCTTTAGCAGTGTGCAGATCATTTCTGTGCCCTTTCCTGCAATGCAAACAATTCATGATTATTTGTTATTTGTGTGTGTTTGTGTATGAAGTATTATACTTTTAATAACTATGTTTAAATGAGTTTAAATCCAGGTTAGACTTACTTATATTATTTGTAATTGTCAAGACTAAAAAGGGATTTAGGTCATTCAAAGAGAATTTGAGCTATGACAATGTGATATGAAATATTCTTATTGGGAAAAAAATAAAAATATTAGAGAGAAAGCCCCACCTTGCATGTCGCATCTTAATTAAATTGTTGCTAGGTAACAGAGGCAATCTGTTGGTAAATGGGCAGGCTTTAGCAAAGTGAGCAGAGGCCATTCACACAATGGCGGCACATTGCTGCTTCGCCGCACTTGAAATATGCCCCTTGCAAACTTTCAAATCTAATACAGACTTACCCTTATTTCCCCTGTCTTTCAGGCCAGCAAACACAGGACACAATATGAGTTTTTCACCACCAGTGGTGACTTACGGTGGAGTCAGCTCCTATGGCCTTCTGGGATACTAAAGACGGAACATGCCTGCAGCTCTGCGCCCGGCAACTGCCTTCAGTTGTAACAACTCCCCAGTGACAAGCACTTCTGTACGGGACCATCACAATGACCACACAAAGACCAGCAGCGCATGAGCAGCGCTGGAAACGTGTCATATCTGTGACTGTGGAAATAAATCTCATGTATGAAGCAACTTCCAAAGTTTTTTATTTGTATTTTTTATGTCTTCTCAGAGACATATTGTATTGATAACACATGCAACTAAGCACATCCTATATGTTTTTTTTTTTTCATGCATTTTTTCTCTCTTATTATCCTCCATAATTTAGTAATTCATTGCTGAAACAAAAGTAATGCACGCTATCCTTAGCTAATTACAGTTTCCTTTCAAGACTAGGCTACTATTCCACCAAATACAAATTCATAAAACAATTATAACTGCATAGAGTATTATAATTAACAAATTGACCCAAATGCATTGTTTGCGCAGGCAAATTTTGTGCATTTATTATTCTTAAAAGGGATAGTTCACACAAAAAGGAGTGTTTTGCTCACCCTCAAGACATATTAGACGTTTCTGACATTCATCTTTCAGACGAACACATTCAGAGTTATATTCTAAATTGTCCTGTCTGTACAAATCTGTATAATTGCTGTGAAGACTCACGAGACTTCACAGTTTTCTCTTGATCTTACATTGCGCTTTTCATTATGCCTACGTCATACGCTCGACCAACTTATCGTGAACGCACATGCTTGAGCAGCCGGAAGCTGGACATGATAGTTTATAAAGCTTTATGAATCAACATTTTTCTTAAACTAATGCATCGTTTCGCTTAAGAAAGCCTTTATTAACACCCTGGAGCCATGTGGAGTAGTTTTATGATGGATGGATACACTTCTTTCAGATGCATTACAATTAGATAGATTGGAACAGACAAGACAATTTCAAATAGAACTGTGAATGTGTTCGTCTGAAAGAGAAATGCCTAAGATGCCTTGAGGGTGAGTAAAACAGGCTAATTTTCATTTTTGGGTGAACTATCCCTTTAAAGGGAAAAGGCTCTCTGCTTCATATAAAAGAATAGTCACTTAGAATGCCAATAATAAAGAAACACACTTACAGGTATTTGCTCTCTGTTTCCACTCATTCATACGTGGAGTATCTTCAGCGATAGTGCTGGTGTGATGGAATCTAAAGGGCGGTGTCCCCCGGGGGCTTCGGTTGACTGCTCGCTGACCTTTGCTGCCCTCGGACCACTAGCCACAGTTCAAACAAGAGGCACAAGGGACACATCAAGGGCAACCAAGGGCTAAAGAGGATTATAGATCAGCGGACATATGCCCGGCAAAGGCCACTTCACCGAAACATTGTAATAAATACGGTTTGTTTTTTGCAAGCTATGGTAGTGTGTGGTCTTTTTTTTTTCATTAATTTTCTTTAAATAGATCAACAGCAAAGAAAAGAATGTGTTTGTTTAACTCTTATAATACTATTTTAGTACAAAACAAATGTTTGGGTTTCATGATCTACACCTTTTTTTCTGAATGCAATATTAAAGTAACTGATGTTTTCACTATTGTGCATTGCAATAAAATACAATTATTATTACATTATTATTTGTATTCTACATTTATGAATATGTAATGCTAATTGATTTTTTCCCCCCCCTTCTTCAAATTGTAAACATTTACGATCTTTCCAGGTTCAACAAATATTTCAGATATTTCTATTGTCCAGCAGCTCTTTCTTTGTACTCCCACAATATCTTCAAGATATAATTAAGAATTTTAATGATATTTTTCATGTAGGCAAACAAAAGCTCTTGCTCGTTTTAAGCTTGTCAGTACATGATGCTTTCACAAGGGGGCAGTCACTTCTGTCCAAATGCTCATTATGCAGTCTTCTTAATTGCATTACACTGACAGTACAAGCACCTTCCGTCCTCAGATACTCTGTCATATATAAACAACAACAAAAAAATACAGTTCATGTGATAGCTCTCATTCCCCTCACCTTAGAACATGTAAACCAATGCATTTATGTAGATCACACTAATATGTCTTGTTTTGCATCTAACGTGTTCATGCAGGCATGTGAACGTATTGTTTTTTGGTGCATTTGCATTAAGGAGAATCAAGTAGTCTTTGAAAGCAGCTTTCTGTGGAAAACCAAAGCGCCCAGGTTCGTTAGCTCCTCAAGCATCCTTGCTTTCACTCTATTCATTTCCAGACAAAAAGAACAAGGTTAGGTCACCCATTCTTACAAGTTCTCATTATTTATTTTGCTGCTCTCAACTGAGCTAACACAATAATGAAACTCTCATTATTTAGCACAGACAGCGGATCGGTCATTAAAAAGATACCTTTCGAGAAGATTCGCTTGTTCGAGCACTGGGAACGACGAACCCTCAAAAGGGCTGTTTTGTGAGCCTCAGATAAAATGCTTTGTGTGAATGGAGTCTTCTTAGGAAAAGAAAAGAGCCTCTTCGGCTGTTTGTTTTGGAATTTGTCTCATTGATCCGAGAGCAGCAACTAGAGGATGAGGCCCGTCTCCACTATAGCACTCACGACAACTCACTCCTGCGTCACATGCACGAGACCCATTCGTGGTGCAAATTCATTTTATTCATAAATATTAACTCTAGATTTGAAGAGTAATTATAAAGTGTGTATTTTAAAATTAAAACCTAAAAACTCTGTAACTCATTCTAAAAATATAAGGTAAGTCAAGACTTTTTTTGACAATCATTTATTAGACAAACTGAAAAGTAATAAATAAAGATAAGTACTTAAAATGCATTACAGAATAACAGACCCATTTAGGCTCATAGGTTTTAAAAGATCCCAGCTACTTCACTACTGGAATACTGTGGGGGAAAAAAAGGAAAAAAGTGATTTGTCTTTAATATCTTAAATTAATATTACTCAGTTCTGAGTCTCATATACTATTTGGCATTAGGGTTAGATATGTTTATAGACATGTTTACCGAACAGCTCATAAAAGGGGCTATACTATAGTAAGACTTTAGTAACAGATTTTTAGATGAATTTTGGTCACTTGTTTTAAATTTTTCTGTGGAGGGAAAGAGGGAGAAAATCAAAATAAGATAAAGTTTATATATAAACCTTCTATAGCTAAGTGTAAGACTAAAATTGCCTGCTGATGATTACCAAAAATTGTAAATGTTTCCAGCTAAAGTAAACTCCCCATTGCGTCCATCAATCTTCACAGCTTGATAATCAACAACAGAGGGAAAAAAATTGAATTCAGCATCTAACTGCCACATTGTTAACAAGTATTGATTGTATAGTGTGCTTTTGATAAAACTGGATGCTCCTTTGCAATATAAATATGCCTGGAGGTCCACAACACAGAATAAATTGGATTTCAAATTTAACTGGTATTTCTTAAAAGCCAAGGTCACGTCACATGTGGCTATTTATTCTTCACTAATAAAATAAAAAAAATTAAAAAAATTCAGGCAGGATCAATACATTCATTGTATGCGCACCTTCCAAAAGCTCCAAATGGAAGAAGAGAGTAAGACTTTTACAGTAGGTTAACACTAAAAACTAAAAAAATACTTCAGATATGCCCGTGTAGATTTTTTTTTTTGTAGTTGTAGTGCCAAAAAACTCACAATATTAAAGTGGACCTCGTAGACGTTTCTTTGTGATCGAGCTGCATGTTCTGCTTCGGCTCGTACTGTACCTCAGCATGTGTGCTTCTGATTTCCACCAGGAAGTACTGTACACACTCACAGGAGAGTACAAGCATACTTGGCACCTTCACATGAAACAAATCCAATCCTGTTCTTTGATGCATTACAGAAAATCAATAGACTCCATACAGAAACACGGAGCACGCTTACAGGACGCGTTTGATGTCACTGGACCCAAATTCAAAGTGAAACATCCGACCGGTTAAATGACAGGGAAGGGTATCAGAAGAGCGGAGTTTTTTGAGTTCGCTTTTATACTTGATCAAAATGCCCTTTTTAGATTTACTCACCAGCAGCAGGGGTCACTGGGAGCCTGCAGGCACTGATGTTAACACTCTCACACACGCACGCACACTTAAATTATCTCTCAGTCTTCTACAGTCAAACGTGAGAAGGCTGACTTCAGTCCCTCTGAAATGGACAAATAAATATACCTTCAACACACACTGTTCTCCTTGATCAGTCCCCTCACTACACTCTCCAAGCTTTACTAAAACATTTCTCCTCTTCCTTCACGGATCAGCAATGAAAACCTCCCCTAAAGCAGAAGCCCCTTTCTACTTTGGAGAAGTGAAACAACTTTAAAACACTATTTAAAAACAGTCATTCATTAGCATCATTTAAACTCTGAAGAAAAAAACAAAAAAGCAGAATGTCAACGACCATGAGTGATCCCTCGCTTTCAACCTTCTGGTGGTTCAAAGACGCCATCCCCTTTAAAATCAGCATTATTCTGAGGTCTCTTGCAGACGCCATCCTCTGTCCGTTGATGCTTTTGAATGTCACAATGATTGAATTGTTACCGTCGCTGTTTGTGTATTGGCTAGGTTAAAATAACGTGTCCACGGAGGAACCCAGCTGATATGGTTGGAGAAAAAGGGGAACGTTCCAGGGCCTCGTGTCGCACAGTTCAGTCGAACAAGCCCTTCACGATGCTATGCAGCCATCAGATACTGGTGGTAGAAGAGGCCGAAGAGAGAGGTGGAGAACAGGCACGCAGCAATCCACCAAGTGAAGAAGGACAGGAGCCCTCGAAAAAGCAAGGGGGAGAAAACCGTCCTCAGCCCCCCGAGAGCCATCGACAGCTGGGCCACACTTTGAGAGGCCTGCATTATGTCTTGCCCCACCTCCGCAGGGCTCGAGTCCTCATTTGACAGACACGGCAAATTCTCTTCAGGGTAAATCACCCACGAGTATCCACCTGGGGGTTAAAACAAGAGTCTGAAAAATTTGAGAAACCCTACCGGGGCAATTGAGAACGTGTCGAAAAGAACCTTAGTGCACTCACCTAAAGTCTTTAGCAGCAAAGTAGTGTGCAACAGCATCACCAGAGGTGCAACGTACTGAAGAGCTATTACACACAGGTAGTAAAAGACTCGGGCGACCTGCGTGAGGAAAAAACAAATTTGCAGTTAAAACATTTAGGCAAATTTGGTTCAAAACAAGCAGCTTGGCAGGAGAGCAGCTCATCAAACAGACTGGCTGAAACCATCGCTGGGAGCTTAAGTACAGCTGCAAGCGTATGATTCTGGAGCAGATGTAAGACCAGACACCCCTGCGACTCTACAGCCATTTGTGAGTCTCACTTATGGCTTGGAACATCAAACAGGCTCTTTTCCTCAGCTCCAGCTGTGGAGTGCTGTGGGTTTTGATCCTTGCGCTCCGCTAAACTCAAATAGCCTCCTCATTTTAGAGCTTTGAGGGCAACAAAGCCACGCAGTCCTTTTTCATACCGACATATTTCCACCTTTGAGGAATGTCGACACTGTAATGTAGGCGCCAAGAGTAGACGCCACAAGAGGGTCCCTGAGTGCATTTATTAACCAGAATTAGATCAAAGAAGAAAGAAATCACAAGAACAACCTATAAAGATGGGACACCTGGGATAGATGGGATATCAGGCTTAGAAGATGGCTTTGTATGCATCACAATAACTTGCATATTAATGTGATGACACATCTGTAAGAACAAGGTAGTGATAAGAGTCTACACACCATCTTTTGGAGGTCCACTGTACTAATGCGTCCCGCTTCCTTCTTCATCTGCAAGACGCCCTTCTGGGCCAGGTTAAGGTAGGCCTGGAGATGATGCCGCATCATGGCGAGTCTCAACACACACAGAAGCAGGATCACCCACAGACGCAATGTGTCGTATGTCTTCTCAGACATCCTGAAAACAGATGAACGGGTGACATCAGCCCAAACCCAAGTTGTGACTTGATGAGAATTTAAAATGTCTCACTTAAAAAAAAAAAAAAAATCCCTTTAAGTCAGCATAAAATGGCAATCACAAACCATTTTACTACTGCATTTATGAGTTTAACAAATATAGGGTGGAACGGGTAACACACACAAAAATGGAACTCAAATGAGAGTTTGTAGTGGATTGCCCGATGATTACTTCCCTTCCATAAATCTCAACAGCAACAACTTTTGAGGACAATTTATGACCAAAACGTGAAAACACACAAATTAAAACACACAATTGTAGAAAAAATTCTGCAGTGTATCTCTCAACCTAACTCTCAGTGTGGTGTAAGCAGATAATACAAAAACATATGATTGAGATTATACGAATTTGTTACCAGTAAGTGTGTATCGCTATTTATTAACATTAGTCAACCCTTCACAAAGTCAAACAAGGCCATTTATTTATTTTAACTTGAATATTGTGTTCCGATAAATAATCACATACACAATAAGTCCAGGAACACGTATTAAGTAGTGCTGTCAAAAGATTAATCTATAATTAGCGCTGATTATTTACTATTATTTACTATTTACTAGTGCGGTCAAACAATTAATAGCGATTAATTGCATCCAAAATAAAAGTTTCTGTTTACATATTATATTGGTGTGTACTGTATTATGTAAATATAAATACAAACACATGCATGTATATATTTCAGAAAAAAACATGCTGTTTATATATCAAATATTTTTAAATATAATATAAATTATATAGTATGAATAAAAATATAGACATTAATATTTTCAAAATATATACTGTATGTGCGTGTCTATATATAAATAATAAATATACACAGTACACACACACATATCGCGATTAATCGCTTGACAGCACTAGTATTAAGGAAATAATCAGCGCTAATGTTGCTAATGTTGACTTTAAAGTGCATTTGCTCAAGTGCAGATGCTCTTAAAGAAATTTAAAACAAGTTTAATAACAATTCAACATAAACTAGTAATGCAAAACAGAACTGTATAAAGATACTCACAAAGGCACACTATCTTTCCCAAATGTGGGATTTATTATGTAATCCTTTGTTATGGGCTTCACCCATAGCAGTACCATGATTAAGGGGGCCAAGAAGTTGATATGTAGCAAGGTCCTGAGGGATGGACACATAAAAACAACCAATTAGATAAGGTAACATCAGTATCAGTGGAGCAGTAAACATCAACTATCATAAAGTGTCACTGCTTTAAATATATCATTTCAGCTGTACAAGAAGCATAGCAGTAATCCAGGCCTAAAAGATGTCTAAATCTAAGCCCCATAGTGTCATGAGAGCAGGTATGGTGAGATGGCCACGCTGAAGAGGATTAGCTATGTGAGATGTGTAATGCTTAACCCCTCTTTTGTAACACAGTTACCCTAGAGCCCAATGCTTGCTGAAAATGTAGACCAGGTCCATACTAATCTGTTAATTTAGCAGGGATATAGTCAGACACTGATGGTCCACATGAATTAACATGGAAATAGTGCTAAGTGGTTAAATAAATAAAAAAAGTAACACACTGTCAAACTGTAAAGTCAAAGAAATACCCACAATTCAAGCGTTTAAAGTGACTACTAAAAGTTTCGATATAATAGTTATTATGAAAATGAGACATAATGAATTTGATTTTCTGAAACATTTACTGTGTGACTTTGCAGTTGTTTATTGTGAGGGCATCAATATGCATCTGGGCCAATCGCAGGCCAGGGAAGGTGAGAAAGGCTCCAATGAGAGCGCAGAGCAGAGCCAGGATCAGTTTAAAGGTCAGCTTGGATATAGGGCCCCTGTAGAGACAGAGGAAGAGAGCACAAGCCATCACATACACGCTTTAATCCCAACCCATAGAGACATCTACCATGGGTCTACCTCTACTACCAGCCATAATACTTACTGAGACTCGAGGCCTTGGTTCTCCAGAAACTGCACGGCACTTTCAGAAAAATTGGCAAAGCCTATGAAAAGGAGAAAAATGAGGACATGCAAATAAATTGGACATAGTTGGGGTGTGTGATACATGCAGTCTATAATAAAATAAATAAATAAAACAAAAACACACATTGAGAGTGCATTGCAATGCTGTTACAACACACATGAAATTCATTTTATACAGGGCCATCCCCCACTGTCTGGTTATTCTAACTGAATTTATTGATTAAATGTTAAGAGTTTGACATAAAAGATGATGCATACATCTAATTAGGTTATAAAAAAAAAGGGGAATCCATACCTGATCCTGGAGGGTCACAGTGTCCTGCAGAGTTTAGCCTGGACGTTTCTAGGGGTTGGAACTAAACTCTGCAGGACACTGGCCCTTCCGGAGCAGGACTGGACACCCCGGTATACAATACAATAAGATCACTTCAAGGAAATCAGTTTAAGTCAAATATCACCTCATAATGAAAAAGGTCATTTTTGTCACTCATGCACAATATAAAGAATATAAAATGCTTTGGGAGTCAGCGGTCCATGACAGGGCTAAGATACCAGCACAGAAACACACTCAGCAAACTATTGTCTAGTTATTGTTGTTGACAAAATCAATTTCATCATATCATATCAATTTCAAAATCATACTTTTTTTTGTCAATATTACAAACTCCTGGTCATAGTCATAGTCTTGATTTTGGGCCCTGGTTACAGGGTCTATGGCTAGAAAATAGAATAGAAAAATCTTTTTTTTTTTTTAAATTGCAACATACTCCAGCGCCTAATGCATGGTCTAAATCATAACGCAAGAATAACAGCCTGACCCTCGCTAACAATAAGTGATTCAAATCAAAAAGACGAAAGTGGTCTGCAACATAAAAGCACAGCGACTGTCATGCACTGCCTAACAAGTTTCTACTTTAGTGGACAATTTTGTCAGAAATTTAACTAGGCAGCTAAAAGCTTTTCTTTTCTTTTCTGAATGTGGCCACACATTCCTGGGGTTAAGCGACATCCCGAACAAAAACATAAGGAACAAATATCTTCCCCACGTTTTTCTTGTGAGACTGGCTGGTGCTTGGGACTGTGACTGATGCGATACAAACATGCAAAGGAAAACAGCCAATGAATGTAGCTGGTATTAAATATTTCTACCAGAATGTGTTCATTTCAGACTATAAAAAAGTATTGGTTTATTACATACTGTAAAAACAAGAGAAAGCAACTTGACACTACTATACCTGTCTCAAGGCCAAATTCCAGGTAGTTCTCTGTGACAATAAGAATAGCCATAGCTTTCACAAAGAAGAAGGCGGCGAAGGTGATACAGAGGGAACGCTCACCGCCCTCCTCTAGTCTGAAGTAGTGAGCCGTGAGGGAGAAAAGGATCTTCCTGAGAGAAAATGAAGCTAAGGAACATATTCACAAAGGGCACATTAGACCAAACTGCTAGACAAAAATAACTGTAATGAGTAATTGAGGAAATATTTTAGATTATAATAACTTATACACTTGCCCCATTTTTTTGACACACTAGAACAACATATAGACCCTAAATTGGATTTCACCAGAATTTTCCTTTAACTGGCATTATTCTCATGGATCCCACATACAGCCTGTCTGTACTACTGAAGCTGGTTGGATTCTAATCTAATCTGATTGATTGATTCCTGGCTTACATGTCTCCTATTTAGTGTCACAAAGCTAATTTCCGTAAGGTGACAATTGACAAACAACAAATTTGAAAATAAAAAAATATGCCAAATGCAGAGAGAAAATGTCTAGCTGTGCCTCTGTGTTCCGATGCCTGTGTGTGCCCGTTTTGATTATACTGGTCTAGGGTCCATCATTCAACTTGTGGCTATGACGTGCAAATCTGCAAGGCAAGCGGACGGCCATCTGAGGAAACGTTTCAGTGACCATCACTTTGACAAGGCTATTTTCCCCACCACACACTTTCCACTGAGATCAGGCAAAAATGGCTCCTTCCTGTCCACATTCAGCCATTTGCACACATATAGACCTATCATCATCGTCATCATCTTCATCACCCTACCAGGCACCTTCCTTCCTTCCTCTCTTTTTTTCCCCAGGCAAATCAGTCCGGTGGGTCGTGAAAATTGGGCCTCCAATCTTGGGTGGCAGGCTGAGCTAGGTAAAGGGCAGTGGCGAGCGCAGGGAGATTGATCTCTGTGGACTGTGTTGGGGTTAATGTGTGTGATTTGGTCAGGCACTAGAAGGGGAAAGTAGCAGGTAAAAGGCAACAGGTGCAGCTTTCATCACTCATGGCTAGAATGTCCCTACACAGAGACTGTGAAAATTGAGCATCTCCACAATGGATGTCTGATATAAAGGCTGTTTTAACATTTAGGGAATATGGGCACGTTACTGAATAAAGTACTTTAAGGATCCTACTGTAGATCTGTTAAAATATCAAACAGCTCTGTAAGCTCACTAATGGTGTTTGCTAACGTTTCTCTTATAAATGCTCATATTTGTGACTAGCGAATTAAAAAAAGCAACTATGTGTTACATTATGGTGGCTAACCTCAAATCACCCTAATAGCTGCATGCTAATGTTAACTTGTTAATATTTTCACAAATAATATCACTAATATTCCTTCAGAAAATGCAGACGTCATGATTTCATGTTAACTATATGGCATATTTAAGTATTTTAAATTAAGTATTCTAAAAATAACAGAACTATTAAAATATTACTTGATTATTATTAATAATTTATATTACTTATATTTTAGATTTATTTAGAAGGCTAAAATGCGACAAACTAAAAATAATACTTGGTCTAATTACATTTACAATTTGAGGTCTGTAGTTTTTTATGATTTCTTTTTTTCTTTTTTGAAAGAAGTCTTTTACACTCACCGAGACTTTTGATTTAATTGATCTAAGATACAGTAAAACTGTAATATTGTTAAATATTATCACAATTTTAAACAATAGTTTTTCTTACTGACCCCAAATTACTGAATGACATTATACATCAGTTTTAAATTTCAGTTATTTGTCAACTATGCTAATAACAATACGATTTATTTGCAATGAAATATGAAAGAAATAATATTTCTCAGAGTATTTCAGTATTTCAAATTATAAAGGGATACATGACAAAGGCCAAGACCAGCAGGCTCCACACCACACTGATGTTCATCTCTCCACTTGGCTCTGCCACACAGAAGTAGAGCTCGGTGATGAGATACACCACAGTGGCAGCCACCGTGAAGTCCACCAGCCACTGGAACTCAGGAAAATAATGCAGAGCTAGACCAAAAAAAAAAAGAGAGAGATGATGTAGGAACCACACTTAGTAAGAAGATCCTTGAAGCTCAAGGATTCATTAAGTTTCATATGATGTCAACCAGTGAGTTACCGAGTGTGTCCACTTCTGCGATGCATTTAGTCTCCAGCTGAAGGTCGATGTCTTTGGGAATAGTCATCGGCTTGTTCTCCAAGTGCCCATTGTACTTCCTGAGAAGCAATGTGAACATAACCCATGTCATCGTGAACAATGAAACACAGATTAGCCTAAACTGAAATACACACATGCCCAAATTACCAAGGACATTCTGGGCCCAAAACTCAAATTGAGTGCTAGAGTGCTATTTTCTCCATTCACGTGCCAGGAGTGTTGCATAAATTGTATTAAAGTAGCTTTTTATTAATGCTTTTGAACATAACAGAATATACAAATACAACAGTTTTATTATTAGAAAGCACATCTTCCAAAGCACATTACTCAAACATATCTAGGCCAAACATAAATAAGAATAATTTGCATATTTTATTATATATATATATATATATATATATATATATATATATATATATATATATATATATATATATATATATATACTTTCAAAATGATAACAGATGCCATTTCAAGAACTAGCCATTATCATCTTCTGCTGCCCAGATAAGACAGAATTTATTCAGAAGCAACTGGACTCCTCGGTCCATTCATTTATGATGTTTCAGCACTCTTCTTGTAAGTGGCTTCAGTTGTAGGATGGTGGGGCTTCTATGGCATTTAAGTTAACCTCATCACATAATGCAATCTGTCACATGACTCATATTCCCTTCCTGGCCGTGTGAATTCAGATTGTTATGTGAAGTGGGATGTCATCTTCAGGGTGAGAAGTTCAGACGCTCCCAGGTTACATTTTAAAAGACACTTTAGTTTAATTTATTTAATTAATATTCAGCTATAAGTTGCATGGGATGTCACGGTTTAAGTCAATTACACTACAAAAAAAATGAGTTGTCATGTTGACTACTTACTCTTCACTTGAACAAATAAATGATACTACAATATAGGCTACAATGAATTAGCAATGAATCAGCTGCGACTAACCTGGAGAACAACGGAAATAGTGTCCTTTAAACTTTTATTTTAGTGAGAACACTTAAACATCAAATTATCATATTGAAATAATTTGTGAAGTGTTGCAATACAAATTGATAACACTTTATGTTTTCAGAATTACAACCTTTTACAATAGTTTGACCCTAAACAGAAATGTATTTTACATAAAGAAAAAGGAAACCATATATTGGCATCACTGAGTATCATCAAATCAAATGTAATATAATAAAGTGGTCAAACAATAATACATTCTCCTCATTAGGAGTGTTACTTATACATTAGTACTCAAACTATAAGATTTTTTAAAAATGTTTTTTTTTAAGTTTCTAATTCTTAACAAGGCTGTGTTTATTTCATTAAAACTATATAGTAATAACAATCATATTTATTCCTGATTTGCCATATTATATACAGTCATATTATATACTGATTTGCTGATTAAGAAACATTTATTACTATCGTTGAAAAGAGTTGTAATGCTTAAGACCATGAAACCATCAGACATTGGTTATCAGGATTATTTGATGAATCGAAATTCCAAATAAAAAGCTAAAAGTCTTTACAGTCACTTTTGATCGTTTGAACTTTCAGGGCCTTTAAATATGAACACTGAAGCTAAATCGATACAAATTTCATTTACTGATGAATGAAAGCAAAAGAAGCTAACTGAGAAGCAGGTGTCAACGTGTGGGATCTGCAGCTTTGCCCACGGGACAGCAGATATTTCACAGTCCTAACTGAGGGCTCGGTCTCTATTGGAAACCAAACACCAGAGTTTGCACATTTTACTGGGGATTAGAGGAGCCCTCCTCGCCACTGAGAAAAAAAATAAAGAGCTAAATCCACACAACGTTCAAATCAAACATATTTCCACCCAACTCTAAAGCTGTCTGCATGACAAAGAATAGAGAAATGAATGTCGGGCTCCGCTGGGAACGGTGGGATATTGGACAGGGGCAGAGGCCTTAGCGTGAACGGGTCTGGTATGCAAGCTTTCTCATCTGAACCTGAGATTCTTGGACTGCTCCTCGGGGTCTCTGTTGTTTACAAAGGTCAGTGTTCAGCACAAAAGCACTGTGGGCATGCTAGTCTCCCTGCTCTGGATTGCAGCATACCTGCCTGACCAAATGGCCCAAGAGCTCCCTGCTGAGCAAAAATGGGCTTTTGTCTGAGAACAGGAGGTTGCTATAATAGAGTTGACAGTCAAAACTAAGCTGCTAGACACAGGCTAGTCTACCTTCTCAGGGAATTAGCATTGTATGCATAGTCCACTGCAGAATATGGGCAACAAAAGCTGCTTGATTTTGACCATGTTGTGAAATCCACAACATGTTCTTTGATACACAAACTACGCACAAATTTAGAAGCACATCAACAGTGCCGCTGTGTTCTACCTGTCCTTCTTGCTCTTGCCTCCTTTCTGCTGTTTTCCAGCTAAAGTCCTCAGCTCATCTTCTGTGGGGTGCTGGTACCAGCGCAAACTGAAAAGACAAGAAGAAGTATATTACCATCACAGAAAACCTATACATACATACATACAGTACTGTTCAAGACTTCGGGGTTTCTAAAAAAAGTATCTTTTATTCAGCACTGTGAATTTATTTGATCAAAAATACAACTGATTTATTATTAAATATTATTGCTGTCTTCTTTTTAAGTATATATTTTCAGCAGCCTTTACTCCAGTCTTCAGTGGCACATGATCCTTCAGAAATCATTCTGATGTGCTGATTAGGAAACATTTCTTTTTATTACCTACACTGAAAAAGGTAGTACTGCTTAATATAAAAGGAAATATGCACCTGAAATGTTTTATCTGATATTATTTACTCTCAGTCATGGAGTTTCACACCTGTATGACTGACTTTCTTCCTCAGAACAGATAGAAAAGATATTCTGAAGAATGTTTTTATCCATACAATGAAAGTCAAATGGGTCTAAAACAACATGCGAGTCAACCTATTGACTTCCATCGCACGGACCACTTTCATAATTCTTTCATGGTGCCTTTGTGACCTTTTTTTCTTTTTTAAAGGTTGAAAGCTTTCGTCTGAATTCACTGTAACTCCATGGAAGTAACTCCAGCTTTCTGGATTTCTCCTTTTATGTTTCACTGAAGGCATACTGATGTGGAATGAGGGTTAATGATCACAGAATTTTTTTTTCCATGTAAACCGTTTCTGTCTTTAAACCGCTGTTTGATGGTAATAAAATTAGTGGATCTTTGGTGGCAAACATTTACCACAACCCCTTCAACTTTGTTTAGAAAGCGGCCTGTCACGAGCCCTGAGAGGACTGCACTGCTTTCAGTTGTGTTCTCATGTTTACTTCCTAATGAAAACTTGATTATGAAAGTCTCCTGGGCAACACTTCAAGCCCTGCACTCGAGCCAGAGTTTCCCCAAACTATTTTTACAGCCAAAAACAAGCACAGATGAATTATTAAAGCACATTTGGAAGAGTTGTTTACTCTAAACACATATGGCGCTAATTAAGAGGGGAAACAAGCGTGGCTTGTACTTTCGTTAGCGGTTCTCTTGGGTCCTAGAGCTTTTTGATGATACCCTTTGGTACTACTGAAACATCATAATGATGCATTTTTGATGGGCCCTTAATATGAACAATAAAACTGGATATGCTGTGTGCAAAGTGGAGCAGGATCTGTGCTTTGTGTTGTGAAGGCCGCCTTGTAGATTAAGATGGCGTTTTGGGCTGACCATCGAGAGGGATGCCAGAGCGGCACAGTGGGCTGGACTTCCTCATTACCTGCCACTGCAGAGGAGCCATCGTGCAAAAGAGTAGTGGGGTATGATCTTCTGAATCACGCTGGCCATTACCATGGTAACCACCAGCTGCACACTGATCACACCCTGAAGGGAAAGAGTGAAATATTAGAACACCTTCAGATCGCAGCAGCAAGAGCACAGAACAGCATTCAGACCGCTACAAACCCAGCAACTAACCTCAATTGCCAGAATATGGGATTTTTGAAACCAAACTAGCAAAATGTGAGGAAAAATGAGCATAAAACGACTCGAAATACTTGAAATTTTCCTGCAGACATGGATTTGAGAAAAAAAAGTGGAACGTCCACAGGGCAATGCATTTGGTGCAGCAAAGGTAATAACCTTCCCCAGTCAATCACCTACCAACTCTGTAATTGCCTTAAACACCCCAGCATCAAACTACAGCGTGGGAGGACTGCTGGCATCAATGGGCAATCTCCGCATCCAGGCGTGTAAGGCACAGTGTCCTGCCCCTATGTCGAGGAGACGGTGACGTGCATTCAAATGATCGCTGATCCGCACAAATTGCTATGTGCTTAGCTAGCCATTTCAAAACTCGCACAAAAGAAATTTACATGCCAACATGGCTGGAGTGACACTCAGGAACGCAGGAATCATGAATCAAATTGTACAGCAATTCAGTCACAAGACAGAAAACTAGAAAATGATCTGAACTATTCGGCTCTAACGTAAATTTGCATGGTTGACTTTGGAGCCTAATAATTATCAAGATATGTGATATATAATAGTCCTATGTTCTTGAAAAATCTAGCACAAAAGAGCACCTCAGGGATAGCCTAACAAAGCATTTTGCATGCACAAAATTAACACATCAAATGTGTTCATTTTAATTAACACAATTTATGGTAATATGACTAAAATATTTCTAGAAAATAAGCTGCACCTGACTACATGTCAGTCACACAGTTCAAAGTTGCATTGATGAGGGGAAAAAACAAGTTGGTTTGATATTTTATTATTCCATTCAGAAATAATATATATATATAAAATATCAGTTAATAAAATGAAACACTATAAAACATGTATTTCCCCTCACAACGGTATTCAGAACAGAAAAAGAAATTAACGATTGAAGTATAAAACAAACATAAATAATAGTGACATTCATTATAAACAACATTTATTATAAATGGCAAATTTATTTCGAGCAAAAATGAAGTTTACGGTATGTGGGTAATGTTATAAAAATAAACTTCGGCTCATGCACCGCCATCATTTGGCACAGATTTAAATATGAGTGCTTTGCACATTTGGCATGCTTGACGTTAATTGTATTATACAAATCACTTTGGAATACAAGTCACAGCACATTTCAAATGATAAAAAGCAACTTATATTCCCCAAAAATATATATCCCCCTTAAAGTTTGCAGAGGCCCAGTGGTGGACCCCACCCCCGACTGAAAATCACTGCAAAAATGTTTATTATCAATGAATTGTTTTTTTTTTTTTTTTACTGTATCTCTGGAAAATGCTTAACTTCCTTAGTCAAATAGATTCTCTGTACTCATTTCAACAATACCAAACTATTCCCAAAACAGGATCAACAGCTGTGATATTTAAGCACTGCTGCCATTTACTTCACAGTAAAACACTAAGTTTCCCAGCATCTCTTTCACTATAAAAGCTCACTAGGTGTGCAGTGCTAAAGCAGATCTTGCCATAAAATCTAAAATGTTATATTTCATTTATTTTATCCTGCTTTTCACCACTCCATCACAAATGCCACTACCGGCAAAGAAGCAGAGCAACACAATGACACAAAAGCTATAATGCTGTGGTCTGAAACACATGAAAAGCAGCAGAATGCTTCTTCTCACTGTTGGTTACAGGAATCTGTGAGAGAACACAAGCTGATGCCAGACTACACCGTTTCCCTCACTTCACCTGAAACAGACAGACAACCCATTGCCATGGGAAGTGGGAACTATACGGCCCAGAAGAATGAAAGTGAGACTGCCAAAAAATAAAAATTGTTATTAAGTTGAAGCAACGAATGTTATTCTTGGTAGGCTGGAAATTAAGTGTTCATTTAAATACGCAATTTTATAAAAGAGACAGTAACATGATAAAAGAGCTTAAGAAAATCATTAATATGAATAAATTATACTGTATTGACACATAAATTGAATTTTATTTAGAAAACATTATTTTACTAGTTTTTAGACTAGCCTTCTACTATTTTCTTTCATGAAGAACGAGCGGTTTTAAGTAGGAGTTAAAGGGGGGGTGAAATGCTCGTTTTCACTCAATATCCTGTTAATCTTGAGTACCTATAGAGTAGTACTGCATCCTTCATAACTCCAAATAGTCTTTAGTTTTATTATATTCATAAGAGAAAGATGGTCTGTACCGATTTTTCCCGGAAAAACACGACCGGCTGGAGGCGTGACGTGTGGGCGGAGCTAAAGAATCACGAGCGCCAGTAGGCTTTTGCGTTGAGAGCGTTTGGAAGCTGTGACATTACCGTGAGGAAAGCAGTTTTACTCACCGCATGCGGTTCCAACAGACGATCGTGACCCTTTTTCGTTGGGACTGCATTATCCTTAAGAAATAAACAATGTGCAAATCCGGCGTCAAACTGGGCCTTGTTTGTAAAACAAGCATCTTCGTTGATGCTCTGTAAAAATAAACTCCATCCACTGGTCCCTTAATGCTGTTTTTTTTTTTTTGGTAATCTGTGCAGGGTTGTCTTGCCCTGGCAACCAAAAACACACTCCTTTTGTGACATTTCGCGACGCTCTCGCTCTCAGTGAAGTCTGTTGTGCTCTCAGTGCTGTGCTATACGGGAGCGCGCGCTCTTCCGGCAGAAGTGCCCTTATAAGGAAATTCCGCTCCATCTAACGTCACACAGAGCCATACTCGAAAAGAACTTTCCGAAACTTGTGACAAACCAGAAGGAGTATTTTTGGAACAGAAATACTCCTTCAAACGTACAACTTAATTTTTGGAATTTTGTCCATGTTTAGCATGGGAATCCAACTCTTTAACAGTGTAAAAAACTTAGTATGCATGAAATAGCATTTCACCCCCCTTTAATTTTAGGGGTGGGTCTTGAAGGTAGAGTGATAAAACTAGTATACTCAAAAAAAAAAAAAAAAAGAAAATCATCACAAATGTGTCACATCCTGGACATTCTCCTTAAAAGCATGACTTAAAAAATGGGCCGCCTCCCTTGCTGGGGAAGTTTGATCCTTTAGTGTAAGTCACCATGAGAGGTTGGGGCAGGAGAGGTAATTGAAGCAGCATGGGACACTTATCTGCCTCACTGGCAGTGACCTGGACAGCACAGGGGCCAAATGAGCTCTGAGGGGGGCCGCTGAAGATAACCGGCAGGTCTAAGCTCAGTCACCAGATGAGATAATGGTCAAGAGGAGAATTGCTCTGGTAAATTATGGATTTTGAGCTCTTCAAAAACATCCAAATTTGAGATTTAGCAATTCATTTTCTTCAATTACCTATGTTTGCTGTGATATGTTGCAGATTATAACTGAACCAGGCACAAAGATGTTAATGCTAGTGTGAAAGAAACTGACATCAATCTAAAACTGATATAATAGTGTTATTATTAAATGATATATTAATTACATGACCTTCTCGCTATATTACCGTATACATTATACAATCTCCACTATGTGGCACCTCCAGTGGTCCAAAACTATATGTTCTGCTGAGAGTTAAACATTAATGAAGCCTTTACAGAAGTTATAATCATAGGGCCAAGAGTAGGAAGTGCGAGCACACAGCAGTATTTAAAGCTAAGTGCATCACATCAGTCATCATGATCAGGAACTTCTAATGCGAGGCTTCAAGGAAAACCTTTCAGTGTAGGTTTATTTAGGTATAATTTGGTATTTAAACCTGTGGCGTAGAGAATGACGTGTGTATTTTGTAAAACTTTTGCAATGACTCTTTCGCACTTTTAATAGCACCACATTAAATTGTGTCATCTGTTTCACTGGGACTGAGTGCTAAACGTACTGAAAGCAAAGTGCATAAATAATGCTCTGTAAAAACAATTGGGTTATCAACAGCTCTGCCCCAGATTACAGTTTTCATGTCCACTTGGGCCGAATATATCATGAAATATGTCATGTAAGCAGACGCAGTCAAATGCAAAGACTTTAAGTGTGGGAATTGGGACAGGCCCATAAGAGTTAAATCAGGATAGTTCACCTAAAAATGACAAATCTGTCAGCATTTAGTCACCCTTATGTTAAGCCAAACCTTTATGGCTTTCTTTCCACCGTGGAACATAAAACGAAATGTTATGCAAAATGTTTGTGACAGTCTCCATTCATTTTCATAGCACCGTTTCCATTCACTGAGAGTTAATGCTGAGCGAAGCATAACATCTCTTTATACAGTCAGAAATACATTTCACACAGGTTTGCAACTACTTGAGGCTGAGAGAGAAAATAATGATCAAATGTTAATTTTGATGCTTCTTCTGAGGGTAGGAGACCCCCCTGGTGTCTTCCTGTGGAGGGCATTCTGAGGTCAAAGGCTCACCTGTGCTCCAGGTGAGGACATCCTCCTGCTAACAAAACTATTATTTGATATTCGTCGAGTCCAGGACTTACAATTACCATTAAAATGGCATTACATTATTAAATAATTCTTAATTTCTGTTTAAAAGCCACGCATATTTTTACACCCACAGGATGCAATGGGCTCAATCTGTAAAGAAATGACTCCGATCTAGAAACATAACAGTGGCCATCTATCAGCAGAACGAGGAAAATAAATAAAACGTCCTCTCTATATGTCTTTAGTATGCATTAATGAAAACATGTCAGTAATGGTTCATTCAGAAGGTGTGCTCACTCACCATACTGATGCTGCAGTGCTGTCTCTGACTCTCTGAGGACCCCTGAGCGGAGATCCAGCGGCACGGAGCACATAAGCCTGTCTCGCGGTGCTGTTATTTCAGAGTAACGCTACTGTGTTGACAGATAAAATGAAGACCTAAACAAACACCCCACTGATCGAGCCGAGGATCCGCTATGTTTTCAACCGCTATAGAGGTCACGCTCAGACTCTCAGTACTGAGCTGCCACTGCCAGCCTGTGCGGCTTAATGATAGCAAGAGCTCCCTAACAACAACATGTTGTGCCACAGTAATATTTAGATTTTTATTATTTACACATATTGTCGTACATATCCACATTATTACGTATATTTGAAACGACAACGTTGTATTAGTCACATTTTTTAATCAGGCACTTCTTTGGACGACTTAAGTCTCTTGCAGGGCCCCCTTCACCGGAAATAGTGAAAGTAGCACATGTGACGTTTTCCTACCGGTGTTGTTATTTTGTTAACCCTGCACAGGACCGAAGAGCCGGGCTTTAAATTCAAACTAATACAATATTATTGTGCTACTGAGTGAAATCAGCGGGTATATTGCTAGTTGGAGATTCAGTGATAAAATATATTTTTAAATCTCAGACTTTACCCTCTTTCTTTTGTTTATTATTACATTATATAACATTCGTATTGCTATTTTTTTATTAATACATATTTACATATTTATTACTGAATATGTGAACAGCTTATGATTGATTCGCTTTTGATTAACAATAGGAAATATTTGCAACTGAACTGTTTTAGATTATTTTATTCATAAATAAAGTGCTAAAAACATTCTTGTAGTTTTCAAAAAGATGATGAGAATTGTGAAATGAGAAATGTGGACTCTGTTATTAATGTTATTTATTGCTTGATTGCGGTATATGGTTTATTTTACTTAATTTTAAGTTAATTACTCATCATCTATATACTGTATTTATTATCTAAAGTATATTGTATGTACTTTATCTTGGGATTTAATAATATCTTCATATTTTTGTGAAATGATTTCTGTAGAAAGACAATTAAGAGAATCAAATGCTGTTAAAAAGCATCACTGGAAGCACCTCTAGCAGTATTCTATTGGCAAATAGTCTTGATCTGTTTGACATGTAATAGCAGTAATGAAGAATGAGTAGGTGTGTCCACACTAGTGAGTGGTGTAGGGTAAATAGTGGCTCATCCCCGGTCATTATCACTGTGCACAGTAAACACATCTTCTTATCCTGTATTTACAAAAGACCTTTGTATGCATTTGTCTAACTGATGTTTTAAACCGTCAAATACAACTGGAGTGAATGCCTTGTGGTATGGTCTTATGTTTGCCTTTATATCACAATTAAGTGTTTTATTGCACTTTTCTAGTTGCTTTGTCGTCCCAGATGAAACGTAGCTTTTAAAACATGATTATCATTTTCCTACTGATCAAATCACATTTCAGTGCATTGACTGTGATCTTATTAGTTGTCTCCATTACCTTGAAACTAATTGGAAAATTTGAGTGTTGTAATAAGAGATGCTCGGTAGGTGCTGTGTGAACAGCAAACACACATTAAACCGATGGAGCTGGTGTAAACAGTGCTTTTGTGGTGAGCATTAACAGACCCATAGACCATCCGGCTGAAACCCATAATCTGAATGGTTTCATAACTGAAATGCTGACGGGCAAAGTACCTTTTTTCTGCCTCAGTTTCATTCATTTTAAAATTACGAGTGATGTGTTTAATTTTTTCCTTTTATATCACAAATTTTTATGTTGCAAGACATATCTGCAATGAGGTATCATCAGCCTATACATTCAAAACTCATATCTAAATATGGTACAGTACAATTTTTCAGGAAATTCTCATTCATCTTCCACTGGAAAACAAACAAATATTATTTAAACGTATTCTTTATTATGCCCCTATTGTCAAATAGTTTTTTTTTTTTTTTAACAGACGTAACAATGTCTTGATAACTGTGTGTGTGTGTGTGTGTGTGTGTGTGTGTGTGTGTGTGTTAATTAATTGTATAAATTAGTTTTGTTAAATATTCACGTTTTTTTATATATATATATATATATATATATATATATATATATATATATATATATATATATATATATATATATATATATATATATATATATATAAATTCTTCAAAAATATGACTCGGTAAATATATTTCCCCGTTGAGAATATACAATTTTCTTACAACAATATCTGGATTTTCAAATATAGTTGTTTAGGAACACACAGGATAAAACTTAATGTCCATTAAATAGTTAAAAGTCAGATGAATTAACTAAAAAATGGTTATGATAATTGAAATACACAAGTGGTGTTAATAAATGAATCCATCTATTTTATTATGTGTACAGTGCTGTGGGAAATTGCTTTCATTACTATCCCTGATGCATGTTTTATTTTTAGATGAAATACCAGATCTGGTTCATGGGAGATCACAGTCAACTTTCACAGGCATTTCTTGCTTTTTATCCAAGCTTTCTCCTTGGTGTCTGTTTGCTTACATCCAACTCCCTGGTTCTACAATACATACTGTGACAATACTACAGCCCAGCTTTTCTATATCTAGTCAAACATCCTCATTTCTAAATGGCATTCATTATTTTTCATGGTGATTTTTAACAAAAACTGAAAACAGAGCCAAATGACATCTTGTTTCTGTCTTTTATTAATTAAAGATTTAAAACATGTACCAGGGCTCCCAGCTGCTCTGCCCTTGAAAAACAGAGAGACACAAATAGTCCTTCTGCAGTAGCATACAATGAATTTGACAGTTTTCTGTATCAGTATAATCTGCCATACAAATTCAACACATCTAAATTATGTCTGTGTTTGCTTTGATTTTTCTGCTTTCTGTTTAACATTAGAATTTAAACTCTGGCTTATTTGCCACTTAAATATAATAATTAAATTATAATTATTTAATGATTGATAATAATAATGATAATTATTATTATTATTATTTTAAATCTTACGATGCAGAGAATAGACCTGCTTGTATTTGCTTTGATTATATGGCTCTTATATTTCTTTTCTATTGTTTAAGAAAATGCAAGAGTGGCATTTATATGCCAGCGTGATATCCAGTCTACTTAGAAGCATCATACTCGTTCTATCAAATGTCATGCGATTTTTCTAGAGACATAATGTTATTTAAAGGAATTACACTGGAGGTGCTTTTGTTGCATGTGTACACCTCTCTCAATGTAAATGTCACCTCCGTGCACTGTTGACATTAGACCCTGGTCACAAGCCCCAAACATCCCATGCACAAGACGAGATGGAATCCTGTGCACATGAATATTATGCGTTTTTTAGTCAAACCACAGGCAAAACGTGAATAATGCGGCACGATCTCAGGAGAAACGGATTCAATTCGAAACATATGAAAGCTCATCTCTCATCAAGGGCTGGCGAACTGTAATAATACTGCATGCAAATCAAAGTATTTCACACGGGCAATGGTGCAACAGGATTCATGACTATAGAATAGTCTTTCTCTATCTATAGTGTCCTCTGAGTGAAGCCTTTTGAACAGATGCCAAGCAGCTCTGAAAGAGGGGTGGACCGTCTCTGAGAGGGCCGCTTTGTGGGTCCATTGGGTCAGACAGATCTCCTGCTGTGAACTCCCACACTTTACAATGCATTTCTCCCTGATGCTCCCCACTCTATTGTCTCAGAGTAGTGCCTACCTAATGGCCGGAGCCCCTTAAGCCCAGAGCTGCTCAACTCAATGGAGCTAGATCTCATTTTTTAAAGCACTATTTAAAAAAACAAACAAAAAATAAGCCACATAGAATGAGGAACAAAGCGAATATGGTACAATATAGTAGAAATCTAAGTCTAAGTCATCCTGACCAAATGGCCTGCTGTGGTTATATGCTGACGACATTAGTTTGAATAGATTCTGCCACAGCTCTGTAATCCACAAATGTGATAATTAAAAGAGAAGGGAGGGCGGGCTTTCCAGAAGAGAGAGAGAGAGAGAGAGAGAGGGAGAGAAAGAATTCTCTTCATCAAGTAATTAGCCAGGCTTTCATACCGAGCCGCTCGGCATCCTGATTATTTTGCGTTGGGTGGATGATGGACTTACAGGGAATCATGGACACAAGTACCTGATGTGGCACGTCTGAAAAACAGTAAGATTGCGGGATGAAAGCTGTCTGGACGCACCATATTCATGTGCCGTTATTTGCATGTCCGACCGGGTCCGCCCTTCTGTCAAGGTGCATTGTGTATCTTCTATAGAGCAGTCAGATTCATCTTTTTATTTTACGCCACAATTTGCGGTACTAGAGGATAAAATGCACTGACATTTAGAATTAATGTTTTTATTCACATTGTATTTTAATTTTTATTATTTCAGGCAGTATAAGTGACAGTCTGTCTGCACAGGCCAGTTCTCTGGGTGAATGCTTTTCATGTGCTTTTAGAAAAGTGTTTTCAACATTTAATGCAGTCTACAGCTGAAATTATTGCTGAAATTATTTGACGAAAGACAATGATTATTGACAAACTGAATAATGACAATACTGTTTAAAGCCTATGGAGCTGCTGAAGTCTGTAAAGTCACTAACTAACAGCACATGTTGTGGTGATAAAGAGCTTGACCTTCAGGTTAAGGGTGTTTGGCCAGCATTTGACCTTGACCTCTAGGCATGTTATCTGCTGACCTCTTCTTGTTAAAGTCATATTGGTTACTGATCCCCAGAGATCTGAGATAACTGACCACACATTTCACTCTCTTTATTCTCAATTATTTTTTACTGAAAATCTTTGTATAAATTTATATTTCAAGTGCTTCTCACAGTGTGCCCTTTTATCTAGTCGTGTATTGCTGCAATCTCTGTCCGTTTTGAAATAAATAAAACATTAATAATGAAAAACTCAACATTTGTCAATTGAATTGATTTTTAATTGAGAAATAAATTGAGAATTGATTTATTTTTTTTGATTAGTCTCTTTTTGTACAGCACCCTATTTTCTATTCTGCCAGTTTTTTCTTCTTAAAAAAATACATGGCCTGTGTTTTTTTTTTTTTTTTTTAAATGCATGTTTGCTTATACATTATTAGAATTATTAAGGATTTAATACACTGACAGCGGAAATGTCTCACAATATGCAAATCCTTTGTGTTGCTTTGTGTGTTGTGCTGTGATTACAGCATGTTTAATACAATATTAACAAAAAAATTACATTTTGTTTTCTTTGAAAAAACTGAAAAATACCCAACAAAACCCCCATGAGTCAAATCTTCTGTTATTTACACCGTCTCTTGACAATTTACCACACTGTTATCATATTTGCTGCAATGCCAACTCATTCATGTTTAAACTGAAATAAAAATGAAAATATCATATAAATAAACTGTTATCATTTTGACAATCATATTATTCTTTTACCTGACACTGTCATTTCTAATCAAGTATCTTATCGAACACTTACATTTCAAGTTAATGAAAATTGAAATGTAAAATTCTACACAACTACTTTACTTGAGCGTAACAGCATCGCTCGCTGCCTCCTCATCCTCATCCTCACACAGTCCAGCAGCCTCTCGGATACTTCTCAGGAATGAAAGCTTTCAGAGCACTGACCACGCAATTCAGTGGCACAACAGGAACAACAGCAAGATGTGAAGTTGAAGTTCTCAAGGAATAGTTTGTCTCTGGCCATGAAGAGGGGGCTGGAGCGTTAGCATAACAAAGGCCTTAGAGCATGTGAACTTGAGGAACCTTTCGACCCGTAGCTGGATGTTTGAATGGTGCTAAGGCCTCCTCGCAGAGCTCCTCCACCACTATTCATAGCTAAATTGCTAATCAGGGTAATTTAATAAACTTTTCAATATGCCTCCATCTCTCAACAGCCTCTGCTCCTCTTTCTCTCTCTCTCTCTCTCTCTCTCTCTCTCTCACACACACACACACACAAAGCTGCTCTCTCTTTTTATTTAGGCGGTTCAGATAGGCAGCTGTTGCTCATAGTGCGCTCTGCAAATTAAAATGCTGGAAGTGTGTGTGTGTGTGTACATCAATGACATAAATAACATCACAATCAATCACTTATGGCACTGGAAAATTAATCAGGAATATCAAAGTGCAATGCATTTTTATTTTGTGGCTATTTACGCTAGAAAAAAAAAGAAAATAAAAAAAATAAAATATTTGAATGATGCATTGTTGTTAATGTATTTTTTTTCTTTCTCTCTCGAAGGAAAATGCATAAGATGACAGCTGCTCTCGCAAAACAATTCAACACAAGACTGACATCTTTTTTAACCATCGGCAATGATTCTCGCTCTCTATCATGCTAGCTGTGTGAACGTCCTCTAAACCTCACTTCGTCTTGATAACATCTCAATCTTTGTCATTTTCTCTTACACATTTTGAGGCCCTTACCAATATGTTTGCTCAAATGTAAGTGATGTCATGTTTAGGTGTGTTTGTGATGGCAGGGTGATATCAGAGTGTGACTCAGAGCGAGAGACTGCGGTATATGAGTAACAGTGAAGGTCCAGCTCTGTCTTCAGACCCTATAAATACAGCAGTGTATGACTCAATCCTCCCAATGAATCCAGCTTATATTGTACTGTATATGTGAGCGAATGTGAGACTGTCATTAGGACAGCAGGTTAAGATTTGTAGAGAGCCTGTGTGCAAGTGGAGACCTCTAGAGTTCAGTAACTCAGCTTCTGTGATAGAGATGCAAGGCCACATCCATCTGTAAGATGTATACATTTATGCATTTAGCAGATATTTTCCTACCAAAGTCAGCTGCATAAAAAAATAAAAATAATAATAAAAATATTTCTCTCTCTCTCTCTCTCTCTCTCTCTCTCCACACACACACACACACACACACACACACACACACATCCATGTCCTAACAAACCATACATCAATGGAAAGCTTATTTATTCAGTTTTCAGATGATGCATAAATCTCAATGTAAAAAGATAAAATACCCTTATGACTGATTTTGTGTGTATATATATATATATATATATATATATATATATATATATATATATATATATATATATATATATATATATATATACACACATATTAATATGTGAATTTATGAATAAATATATATTCTTCCTCTGGGCATAAAACACTGGTTTGTCTGTCTTAAACATTTTCCTTATTCTTTGTTATGTTATTATGAGCTGGGTATATATATATATATGTAGCATTTTATGTGCAAAATATTAAACCAAGATCGGACAAATACAACATATTTTAGTGATTTTTATACGGCTGAAACTGGTTGAAATTTTACACAATGCTTTCGGCGACGCAGACCTGCACGGAGAGGATGGAAGGCTATGCTATATATACACACACAGAGATATCACACACACGCAGATAGATATTCTCATGGTCTATGGGTAATTTGCATCAGAGTTAGCCATGGTAAGGCCTCTCTCCCACAGCAGAGCGGGGATGGCAGACACTCCCTCGTGGGTGATACAAGAAGGATGTGTCTGTCTTTAAATCCTCAACCACATAAAACATCATCTGCTGTTGTCTACTCAATGCTATCATAATCCAAGGTGGTCCTTTATTGGGCCTAAATAAAATTATTTTGCAGGAAATAAAAGTGTGATATAAAGTTTTGTGCTGTATTTGCAGTTGGCTTTAAACATTTACCACTTTTAATTTTTCATAAAATAAAAAAATAGCATGTAAGCTAAATATTTCATGTTTTTTATAATAAGTGCTTTTTTAATTATAATTTTGTAATTAAGCGATGTTCATTCTTTAAGGGGTTTATTCTACATTTTTACTTTTTTTTTTTTTTTTGATATGGACAGATGTCTGAAGTTCAAGTTGAAGGCTTCACTGAGTTTAGACAGCGACATTTGGTGTCTGATAAGGCAAGTAGTGAAAGGCTATGGAAACATATGAAGGATGGGTCTCTAAGGACCTCCACTGTGGTCTGAGCACTGGGTGAGGGGACTTTGTCTAGACCAGACCTCCTTTGTGAGTCCCCTGTGATCCCTATGTCCTGTCTGAATGGAGGAACTTGACCCTGAGACATGGCCTAGTGACTGAGATACTGCATCAGTGGATGAATGTATTTGTTAATATCAAATTAAAACCTGAAAATCACAATATAATCTATGTAAGATTTTAGAGATGAGATTAGTCTCAGATAGAAGAATCTATATAAGTTTTTGGAGTATGTGACATGTCATTTGTTCTTTGCATATTAATGTTTGCATCTCATGAATAGAATCAAATGGCTGTTAAATTCAGCGAGACAGCGTTAGTCTGCAGTCTGGCTGATCCACAGACAGGGACACTCATGGATAAGTTTGGAGTGGCTTCGGTAAAAAGGGTTTTAGGACCCAAGTATTATTTGGCACTCCAATTATACATGTATGAATGATGAATTCAATTTAGATGATTTTCAATTCTCTGATGGGTTTTAAGGACAGTGATTTTAATTGTAATACAAGACTTGGCATTTTTACTCATAAAAAAAGGCTAATTAACAAATGTCTCTGGCATGTTTGATGTTTTTGCCAGAAATATGACAGATATATTTTTTTAGTGTTCTAAAATGAATAGTAGAGGTAAAAACAATAAAATCCTATCATCATTTACACAGCCCATGTACTTTCCTTCTTATGTGGAACATAAAAGGAACATTTTGAAAATGATACTGGTCGTTCTTTTCCATGCAATTACATTAAATAGAAATTAAAGTTTCAAAAAAGCTTCAAAGGCATAAAAAAGTAGTCCATATTACTGCGTATTACAGCTTTTTTCGTGAGAAAAAAAAAGTTGTTATTAAATGAAAATTAAGTCATGCATTTATGAGACAAGGAGCTATGTTCAGTTTATCTCTTTAATAAATAATTGGCCTTAGAAATTATTAATTAACTAATCAAAACCCCTCTAATATTGGAAAATCTTGATGCTTTTCTTGCATTTAGTTCCTCTTCAAACAGAAATGATGATGAGGTTCAGTGTTTAGTTTTTTCTAAAGAGGTTTCCCTATTCCCTATGTAACACATTTAAAAAGGCCAACTGATATTATCTTTACAGGGTAAAAAAAGAAAAGAAAAGGACAACATACCTTGCCCTCTGTTTCTGCCTTTCATCCCTCAGTTTTGTATGGACTCATAAAACAATAATGCTAGGACTGTTGGTTCTGTATCAGTTGAAAAGCAAAAAGCACTCCACTTGTTTAAACCACACTGCCTAAAGGTATGCTGGGAGAAGAAAGGGTCTCTCAGAGCAGTGGGACAGCCAGATGAGATACAGATACTAATGTCAAGACTCAGCTATGTATAGCTGTCACATTAAAAACACTTCCCTGAGTCATTCACAGTAATTGGGAGATGAATGGGATTGTTAAGTTGAACTTTAGTCAGAAACATTGTTTATATCATGTATTTCAAACAAATCCTTTCCCATACTTGTTAAAGGGGGCCATATAACGTAACTAATAAGAAAATTTTGTTGTGTATTTGGTAATCTGTAATGCAATGTGTTTATGTGGCTTAAGGTAAAAAAAAAAAAAAAAAAAAAAAAAAAAAACATTATTTTCTACATGCTGTATAGTATTGTGTCTCCTCTGTTCTGCCTTTCAGAAACGTGACGATTTTTACAGTATACAGTATATAGTATACTTTTATACTGTGATGCTGTGTCTCGGCTCGATGAGACAAAACCAATGAAACCCATTATAAACAAGGCATTTATTGCATCCAGTGGTGACATAATTACTGATTATAATGACTTATACTGTATTTTTACGCATTGCATTGCTTTGCATATCTTTCCACGTAAACATAAAACCATGTCTGCATTTGTTATCAGAGAAACAACAAACAAGCTATACTCTACACTGCTCAGAACTCGCATTTAAATCATCAGTGACAAATTCTTTAAATAAGAAAACACTCCTTCTTTCTTTGTGTGTACATTTGGGTAGCATTATGCAAATGCACAACGAGCTTGTAACACTCCAAAGAGGAAGAAAAAAATTAAACATATCATATGAGCCTTTAAAATCTATAATTGCATGCTTCCCCTCATTGCTGCTTATTTTACAGAATAAATTCAACTGTTGTTTACTATTGTCTGTTTTGTCTTTGTGGCTTGTCACAGTCCTCATAAAGACAGTGATATTTCCTCAAAATATGACGGCATTAAACTCGGCAAAACAGAAATAAATCACAGAATGCAAGGCTTCAGCTACCCTGTTATTGACCAATATAAACATTTTACACTCACCAAGTGTGGTTTTGTAGAAATAAGCAACCATGTGACTATCAAGGCAAACATGCAGAGTGGAGTAGGATTAAACTGTCCTTGTGTCTGAGCTCAGGGGTCTTCTACATCTCCAGCATCTCCAAAACAATAGCCTGCCAGAGTCTGGATTACACTTTAGCGTCACATTATTAGCCTAATTTGGTAAAAAATAAAAAAATAAAAAACTTGTCTATTGTCAATAGTGCAGCGATGTATGAAGAACTGTTCACACAGAACTCGCGACCGACTTTAGCCCGTTGTAAATCTAAGTGGGGAAAACTTTCGTCCACAAGCAAAGTTCCTGTCACAGTGATTACTTATTTTACGTAATAGTGGCCATGGCTTCCCACATCAGCTGCTACAAGTTATTTTAGCTATAAAAAAAAGAGTCTGTTATGCTGCTTGATGTTTTAAACTCTGTCTAGTATTTGTTATATTTTTATTTAATTGTATTATTATATTTCAACACAACTGGAGCATTTACTGCACTTTGTTCTCACAGTTATTACTGTGATTAATGAATTGCACATTCACTGAAAGTAGAATTTCTGCGCTGAAAAATAAGGTGGTTTGTAGTCTTGTGTAGTCTCAGCCTCAGACGTCATGACCACGAACTGAACATCTGATGCATACGGCACACAATAGTGGAAACACTTCAGGAGTTTCGAAGTCGTCATCGGATTGGTTAAATTATACAGGATTTCCTGGAGATGTGCGTGCCGCATTCTTTAACATTTTGGCTGAAAACAAAGACGCCAAACCCCTTTACGAAAGAATAAAGCAGTTGTGTTTACAACTGTGATGATGAGCGCTTAACAGAATCAACCAAATGCTTGATTCTCAAAAGTATGTAAAATATTTATAGTTCGCGGCATAGAATCCTTAAAATATGTTAGAGAGTTTTACACATTGGTCTGTTATTGTGGTCTCGTGTAGCCAGAACTTAAGACTGACTGCTGAAAGTCTGGAATCCATGGCAGCTTACTTTGGTCAAGGCCCACCCATTAAAACGTTTGACTGACATGACAAACAACCAATCACAGTTCGTTTCGTTCAGCGGGACATTTCGGGGGGTGGAAATATCGCTACAATACCAGACCAGTGTGTAAAACTCTTGGACATATTATAAAGATTCTATGCCGCCAACTTTAAATATTTCACATACTTTTGAGAATCCAGCGTTTAGTTGATCCTGATAAGTTGCTTTCTTCTATCGTGAGGGGGTTTGGCGCCAGGCAACTTTGTTTCCAGGCGGAACGTTAAAGAACTCGACAGACACATCTCCTGGAAATCCTGTATAATTCATCCAATCCGATGACGACTTTGAAACTCCTGAAGTGTTTCCACTTTTGTGTGCCATATGCACAATCTCAGCCTCAGACATCATGCTCACAAGACCATTGGCTGTACGTCTGAGGCTGAGACTAGGTGGATTGTAATGACTGGATTTCACCTGTGAAAATTCGCTGGAAGGCAGTAATTTTTAGTAAATGCTGTCAGCTTAGTAGCCATGGGAATTTCACTAAATCTTAAGTCAAGAATCAAGATTCTGGATTCTTGATTCTAAATGTTTAAAATGTATTAAAATGGAATGTAGGCCTGCACTGACCAAAAACGAAACCACACAAAATAGCCTAGCTTCATAATCCAATTATTGTCATTTGTACATGCTCATGAATTTCTGCGCAAACCTTTTGTAAAAACATTTTTATGTAAATCAAATTGTTGAAGCCTAACATTTCACAGGCAGTTTACACTGTGTCTGCTTGTGTTTATGACCTAAACCCGTCGCATTCAGACTTCACACGTGGTGCCAGGCAAAAAATAAAAAATAAAACCTGCTACAGTTTTAGTGTGGCCCCAAAACTTGTCGTTCTCAGTTTGAAGCGAGAAAGAGAGAAACCTCACAGGCCACTGAAACCCATCTGTGAAAATCAGTGCGGCATGTGTTCTGTCACAGGGGCCTCTTGCACAGGTAGATCTGTGCTTTGGAGGACATCACCCAGCATGCTTGGGAATTCTGACTGGCAGACAGACACTCTGGGAATATGTCACAGTTCTCTCTTTAAAAGTTCTCTTTGTGCTATTCAGCCCGACTCTGCGCGAGTACATATACGCAAACGCACACGCACAGGCGCGCATACACCTTGTGCTGCAGCATATGCTCAGCTTTTCAGATGTATCCCTCTATTTGTCTGCAGAGAAATCCAAAAGAAGCTCCCTTTACAATTCAACGGGCTCTCATCTCCTTTAGCATGAAAGTGTGGAAAGTTTGGAAAGGAAGTGTTTGGTATCTCACCATCCGTGGGGAGTGCGTGGTGTATCACGCCTTGGAGGCTTTTCCCCTCCTTCCCGTTTCTCCCTTCTTTCCAATAAGGATAAGATAACACAAAGACCTGCTATCGGGAGATAAAGGTGAAATACTGCACAGTACTTTCCTCTTTCATAAAGCTAGAAAAGAGAGAGAGAGCAAGTCCTGGAGTAGGTAATGGAGTTTTTAAAGTTAGATACCTCTCGCTGGCCTCACCAAGGTCACTTTCTGTGGCCTTAAAAGCACTCTCAGTTTATTTTCTTTTCTCAAAATTTCAAATGTCAACAAAGGGTATATTGAGTTTTATTGTTTGCGTTTGATTTCGGATCATTCGTAAGTGATTCTAAAGCAAAGCTAGAGGGGCTTTTTGTGGTTCTGTGCGCTTACAGACAATTCAATTGTGCCGTGGAGTTGGGCGGCCGGTGCCATTGTTCTGGGAAGATCTACTCTAAAACTGTGTTTCATAACTGAAGATGGAACATCAGTCATCATAGATTTACAATGGACATCAGTCAGTCAATATGCCTAATCAGATTCTGCCTCTGCCCGTCATTTGTAATTCTTCATTATTTTCCATCTCTGCGTTATAGATTACAAGTCTGGGACCATTAATCTGAAGATTTGGACTGAAACAACTCAGATGGTGAATTCATGTGTTTGTCAGATGTCCGAGAGGGCGTCTGGAGCTACTGAATTAACTAAATGCTGGTCTGTGGAAGTAGAACAACTGCTGGAGGGTTTGTGTGTGATTTCAGTGAGACGGTCAGTGAAAAATGAGGATTTCATGCGGGTCTTAAGTGAAAGACACCAGACACGCTCATTGGGTTTTTGTGTTTTATGTCAACTAACCATAAACAAAATTATTCTTATACTGATTTTTAAACTTTTCTTTGTCCCATCTCTAAACTAAACCCTTGCATAAAATATTCTGAATTTTTACCTTTCAAAAAATACAAATAAATAAATAAAAATTAATGACATGATGACAATGATTGTAATTTTAAGTGTTTAAAAACTGCAAAAACACAACTGTTAACAGTACAAACACTGCGATAGATCTAACTTTACATTACATATAATTTCACAGCAGGATGCTGTTAATGTAGCATTTTGCATATAAGAAAGACTTTGTACTCATTGCAGTAACAAACCATAAACTGCCATTCCCAGAATTCTCTGTGTGACAGCTCAAATTTAATATATAAATAACTGTTTCTTAGGTTTTTATCATTGGTAATATAGATAAGGCTTACGTAACATCTTATGTTGTTAAATTGTTTTTTTTTACACTATTTAACTATTGAAAAGTTTATATATATATATATATATATATATATATATATATATATATATAAAACCAGATGATTCAATAGAAGCATACATGATTCAAAATGCATGTTGAGCTTCAATAGAAGCAAGAACATGCTCAATGTCAGAAATGTCATAAGTGACCTATAGAGTAAATAGTGCATGATATTTCTCATTTTTAAATCTTGATGTTTCTTTCCATGAAATAAATAAATACTATTAGCATTTCACTGCATACACATGTAATTCACACTCTCAATGCATTTTATTTCAGTTTTCCCATTAAATTTCCTTTCCTCGCTGTTGCTTTGGGTTGATCGGTTTGGTCTTTTCTGCTCCAGATACAGGCAACACCTGGCCATAACAGAGTCACATGACATTGAGGTCAGGATCACACACAATGCATGGCTTTGTGTTCAGGTGTTCTGCTAGACTCCCATGTGATCAACTCTTTGTGACACATGCAGAAAGAGCAGAATATATGAACTTTCATTTCCAGACCAAAGAAGCTTTATTCGTGCATCTTGACCACTTCCTGATGCAATCCAGAGAAAACAGCAAACCAGCTTTTCTGGGACATTAAAACATGAAATTCGTCTCACTCATTTTACCTTAGTCACATTAGGTGGGACTAAACGGTTTCAAGAACAAAACGTGGAGAGCTACTTTGCATTATGCTTGTGAAATACTTGTGTAAAATGTGTATAAATCAAATCCAAGCAATGACATTGAGACTAGACATTATTGCTCTTTCATATTGTGTGCTTGAAAGTTTTGAACAATGACAAGTCTGAGAAAACTTAGAGCCAAGAACGGAAAGAAAGGATAATTGTACATTATAATGGTAGAAATATTGTGGAGGTGACATGTTCAGACTGAAGTAATAATTCCCCTGTGTGGCAGTCCCTTAGTGTGGTACTGATTCAACCATGTCAACCCTCTCAATGGATCCGAGACTGATCATTTTAATACCCAGTATATTAAATATTTCATCACCCACAGTTCAGCAAATAAATCACAAGACCTGTTCCCTTTTTTAGAAAAATTCACAGTTTATTGAATGGATAACATCTACAAGAATGTTGAAAAGTTGAAAATGTTGAAAAAATAATGCACTCCACACAAAGTTCAAGGGTTATTCAAGCCACTTTGTTTGTTGAACACAATGTGCTGTCAGACCACAGCGCAACATTTGGTCATAGTGGTCATCCTTCCCTGTCGGCAAAGCTGAATGAAATGGGCAACTCATTGGGTTTGTGACCTCGCGTCTTCAGCTGCTGGACACTAATGAGGGTGGCATGTGCTGGAGAGAGTGCTCTCAACCTGCAGCAGAGAGAAAAACACTTTAGAAAGTGCAGTCATTTAGACCCACACTACACACAGAAATGTGTCATTAAACATTATTCAACATGAGGAGATTAAAGTTAAAATTGCATTTAATTCTGTAAAAATGTGTCAAAAATAAATCGCAGTGCATTCATGTCATCAAATGTAATTTCTCAATTACTACAATAATTTTGTTCAAGTGTACTATATTTACAGCAATTTTTTTGGGCCATTTCTTAATTCAGTTTGACATTTGTCCTACAATTCAAGTTCAAAAAACTAGGCAATACTACAGTATATAGTCAGTGATTGTGTTTAAAATCATGGTAAAACTTTAGCATTGGAATTAATTTTCACTATTAACAAGTTGTTCATTAGCATGCCTATTATTAACGTATTGGCTGTTTATTAGTTCTTATAAAGCATATATTCTGCATGACCATCAGTGCTTTAAGTGGGCCGGTACGCACCGGTACTCAGTACCGCCACTTCCAAATATAGCTCTTGAGCGTACCTCCACCTCTCCATGCGCCCAGAACGTGCTTGTAGCGTACCGGTACGCTCATTTGGACATCTGTTTTAATAGAGGTTTTAATCTTTTACCTGCACTGCCGATTTTCAGAGCGCCCTTCACAATGCAAGCTTCCTAATTCATCCCACCCAGAGCAGAAACTACATTACCCATTCACCCTTAAGTTATACAAGTGAATAGCGCATGTGTCGCTTTTCCCACTGTAAGTGTCAACAACTCAACGTGGCCGGAGAAGGTGTGTGAAACTCGTTATGAGTGTACACTCGGTTCGTTTAATAATCAAATACAGTTAACAGCACTTAATATGTTCTCTTGGCTTCAGACTTTGAATACTGAAAGAACAAGATCAGAATCAGATGATTCGCTGACTGACACCTCACCAAGTCTGAATGATATCACTGCAGGTCAGACTCAAGCTAATGAAGTAATGCAGCTCTTTCAGGTAGGGTGACCAGACGTCCCGAAAAATTTCGGGACAGTCCCGAAATCTAAACTGTTGTCCCGACTCCCGAATCTGGCCCTAATTGTCCCGAAAATTATACTAAAGCAAAATCTTGAGTATTTATTGTCTGATAAACATTAAGAACTGTCTGCGGAGGTTGAGTCGTCCTGCAGCCCCCGCTGGCTGCTCATTGGCTGCAGCATCTTTTTTCTAAGTTCTAAAAAATACCGTAGGCGGCTAGGCACAAATTTAGATATTCATTTATCTAATTAATATATAGCCTATGCACAAAGACAATATGATATTTTTGTCCCCTTTTTGTTTTAAAGCTTGATGAAGAGAGAGAGCGCAAGTTGCTGCAGCTGCGAGGAGGACAGTGATGCACGCGTACAGGAGTGATTGACAGTTCGTGGCACTGTGTACAAAAAATACTCCGCTACACAATTATTTCGTTATTTTCGTTTAAGCTTATTAACGTTAGCGTTACAGAAAGGTCTGATTTACGTACTGTTACAACAGTCATTGTTTTTTTGTTTTTTTTTTTTTACAATGACATTTGAGTTCATGATTTTAATGTTGCTGTTTCTTGTGGCAGACTAAAGAGTAATGACAGACGGTTGATCTTTGAATAAAAATGTGTTTAGTTAAGATTTGAAATTCATTATCTTTTATTACAGGCTACGAAGTCTAATATCATAAGCCCCCCATCCCGTCACCCAAGACCACAGACCCCAACCCCCCCGGTAATAAAATAGGCTATAATAGAGTACCGGCACCTCTTTTGGGCCACTTAAAGCACTGATGACCATATTCTACTTCCCTAATCCTACACAATCACTAAACTTAACAACTATCTTACTAATTATAGATAAGCAGCAAATTTACAGTTTATTGAGACAAAAGTCGTAGTTAATAGTTTTCCCACTGAATAGTGATATTGGACCTTAAAGTGTGACCAAAATCATTTTAAGCACAAACTATTTTACAGGTAGCTCATCTCATAATAAATTTGCGTTAGAACTTTCCATCAAATACAAGCTCTTCAAGTAGAAATCAAAAGGTGATTCTCAAAAAAAAAAAAAAAAAAAGTATTTCTTTCATAAAGAGTTGTTCTTCCTCACTCGGGTCTGTAAGTGATTTGACACAAAGCACTAATTCTGACATTAAGCCCTCACAAATCCCTTGCTGCTCAGTTAGTCCAGCTCAAGCTACCACGATCATTTCATTTATCAAGAAACTGAAAAGAACGTCACCCTCTCTCTCTCTCTCTCTCTCTCTCTCTACAGCACACTGGAAGAGGCCTCATAAGCATCACAAAGTTTTCCACACAGCTTGCCAGTTTTATTAAAAGTTGTCTAGCACTAGAAGGGAATCTGACATTCCCAATATTCCAGGCTGTCTGTCGGCAGGCTTACTATGTATTACGATACCTCTTTAATATAGATACACGCTTAATCCAAGTGTACAGTTTGAGGAGAACAGATCAATGAGAAATAAAACATGGAGGATTGTAGCAAAATGAACTGTCTCTATTGCCCTGTCAGACTTTAAGTGCACATTCATAAGCTGAATTCTGAAATGGTTTGGCTCTAATAGACTCGGGATGGCCCTCCGACTGCTGCTCTCGAGATCTTTCTTCTGAAATGAAACTTCATCGCAGGCACTTCTTCACGAAGGTGCCATTGTTTTGCTCTTTTCTGTGCTTCAAATTCGCAATAAAAACAAAACAGCACAATGCAGGCACAAGACGAAATGACGCTTTAAATTTCATCGCCTTCGAGATCTGACTCGCGTCCTGAAATGGACACTTCTCACTTCCACGACTCCTTCCACCGACCAGGAGTTTGACTTCTCAAAGGAAACTAAACCCTGCCTCATTATGAAACGTGAATCACTTCGAGTCTAAACCATTATCACAGTACAGTACGTGCCTGACGAGAAAGATCACCAAGTTCTCAAAAACCTTCATGTACTGTCTGCTAACAAAGAGGAAAACAATAATGGAGTGTCCGACACTTTCTCGTCTTCACCTTTGTTCCTCCTCATCTTATCACATGGGTTTTGCTTACACGTCTCCTTATAACCTGATAAGAGTGTTGTTGTTTTTTTATTGTTTTGAAGAACACAGTTCTGGGAGGGTCTGCGTTTCTGTCTCCCCTCATTATTTCTTGTTCGCTGTTGGGCAAGAGAATAACTTATCTGATTCCACTTACCCCCCTGTAGCTTCTTCTCTTTTTGGTTATTATAGTATTATATTTCTTAAAACCTTAGAAGGCGATAACAAGCATGAGATTTTACTCTGGAGAGGGCATTTACACTGGTTAATATACTGTTAGCCGTATCTTAGCAGTACGCTAACGTGTTTCCAGGCTTCCTTTGAAGTTTAACTGCAGGTAGGATGTTGTGGACGTCTTGCCAGAACTTTCTTCAGTGGCTTGTTCGATTTGTCTCATCCAGCCATCTCCATTATAAATCTCTTGTCCCAGAGAGTAAATAATTAAATACAAAAATCAAGACGACAACAAAAAGTACTTCAGCCCAGAGGAATAAATTAAAAGTGCTTGCTACATACAGCACGCTGCCTCAGGAGAAGCATGTACCTTTGAAGTGTGGTCCAAGACCGGCACAGATATGTTTTTCAGCATCTGTTTGCTTTTACTGACTCTGCAGAATTCATCACCCTATCTGTGTCAGATTTCTCTCAGAATGCACATTATTTCTCTGAAAAATGAAAGAGGTGCTTGAGCCACGCTTGCCCGAACTGAACCCTGCATCAAGCATCTTGCTTGATGTGACCACACTGCTGTCCTGAATGAAAAGAGCAACACCATCTAAGAACTCACCTAGATTCAGTTAAATTAAGTGTTCATGTGCACTAAATACTGATTACAGGGGCAATAAGAAGTACATTTGCAGTTTGGGCCACTAAACTATCTTTTTAATCAAAGATGATACTCCAGTGCAAAAAAGCAAAAAAAAAAGTTTTTTTGAAAAGCTTCAAAGGGCTCTACACGATTCCAGCTGAGGAATAAGGGTCTTGTTTAGTGAAACAATTGGTCATTTTCTAAAAAAATAAAATATATATATATATATATACATACTTTTTAACCACAAATGCTCGTCTTGCACTAGCTCGACCTCACGCATTACGTAGTCATGTTGGAAAGGTCAAACTTGATTTAGGTGGAAGTACCGACCCAGTGTTTACAAGAGAAGGAGGACGGTTCAGACGTTATGGTATGCTGAATGACATCTACTGTATGTCTTTGTATCGGTTTATTATTTAAAATGGTTGTGTGTGTGTGTGTATCCTGGATGTTTAAATTGCAAAATCTAGGAAGCGCATCGCAGTGCATGATAAGCATTTTAGGTAAAAAAAATATTTAATTTTTTTTTTTTTTGAAAATGGTCAATCATTTCACTGGATAAGACCCTTAGTCCTGAGCTGGGATCATGTAGAGCAATTTGGACCTTCAACCTGTTGGTCCCTGTTGATGTCCACTATATGGAGAAAATCCTGAAAATCCTGGAATGGACGAGATCTCAGTAAATGCGCGCTGAACGATGACATGAACTGACTTTAACAGAAATATTGACAATATATACTATTGACTTCTTTTTAGAGTTGCTACATCAGAACTGAATTTTGTTTGCATTACTGATAACACTATGAAGCTGCTTTCATACAGTTTGTTTCTTTAAATATAAATAAAAGTCACTTGATTTGTTTGGCACCTTAGTTTTGGAATCAGCAGCTTGATCAGCAAAATATATTTTTTGGTTCATTGTGCCTTTGATTCCTAGTCAAAGGGTTTTAATTTTTTTTCCTTCGATTCAACTCAACCAACTTTAACTGGTAAATTGTTTTTCTCCTTCTGTGACCACTTCTTAACCTCAGATATGACCCCTTATTTTATGTGACACAAGTCATGAGTCTACTAACCTTCCTTTCTCACATCAAAGAGCACCGCACGTCCTCGTGGGCATCACTAGAAGGAAAGAAAAAACACAATAATTAGTGTCATGTGTGAATGAACTGCTCCTATACGTCTAGTTAAACCAGTCAAAATCTCCCTGCTTCTTTCTGGCCTGAAGTAAATGACGTGACCTACTTCTTCCTCCACCTACAGCTCTTTTGTTGGTGTAGATAAAAGCACCTCCTCACCACATATCTGACAATGTATAAGTAAAGCACAGTCTCACTCCCAACCCAACAGGAACACTAAAAGAGTTTCAGCTATTATAAATAATTTACAGAATTTTTCATTCGCCCTTTTAAACCCTCTGCAAAAAGCACATTTGGCTCAGTTTAAAAATATATGCTCCACATATCCGCTCGGTGTATGAAGGCGAATCATAACCTGGAGAAGCCTGTGGTTTAGCGGAGTCTCACATTGTGCCGAAGTCAGTGTTGATGTGAGAATAAATATATCTGGGACTATGGGTCGTAGGAATATGAAAATGCTAAACAAATACAGTCCCTGACCAAGACGATAAGAACCAACTCAACTATTTCTCCATTCAACCGTACAATGTTTATCCTGCTACTATTTAATCTAACTAACGCACATAATCACTCTCTTTTCTTGTGCCGCTGAATCAAGTGCTTTGCCCTGGGTACCCACGCTTTGGTACAGCCCTGGCATACTGCAGTGTTTCCATGGAGATTAGGATAAACCTATGCTCCTCCACCAGGCAAGATGGGTGAGGACGAGCATCCATGTACACACAAACACACCCCCACCTTGGTATCTGACACCAGACAGCACAAATATCTCTTCGCCAGGGGCTCCTCTCCTTTCATATATGTGCAAATGAATTCATGGCCGTCTAAGAGCGGGCGAGATCAACCCCGTCTACCAACAGCTAACCCAATGGAGCAGGGGCAGCCCTGTCATAGGGCCTTTCAGAAACGGCTAAATCTAGATAAATGCATTTAGCACTGCGTGGAACCGTATTCACTAAAGTGGTGCAATATTTTCCTACTTTTATCATTTTCATAAATCTTTTTAGGTTTGACACAGTAATTAGATATAAGGTAGTTCATATTTATCCAAGAAATTTTTTCCGAGTGTATAGATCTCTGTGTGCTTCTGTGGGCATCCAGGGACATGTACAGTTTATCCCTCTGTTCATCCTGAAATGATTCATTTCATTAGCTGTTATCAATAATGGAACAGTGTGCTTGTTCAGTTCTCCTCTCTCTCCACCAACATTACATATGCACTACCACATACACTTACAAAGCAGGTATGAGCCCACAATCACACACTAAAACGCACACACAACCTACAAACACCATCTGATTTAGATATCAGTCTGCTCATCACACTACTGCAATCCGTTTTAAATCATTACCCCAAGCCCTCAACTATATATATATATATATATATATATATATATATATATATATATATATATATATAGATACATACACACACACACACACACTATGTTAGTTAGTATTAACACTATTGTGTTAGTATTATTTATTTCTATTTATTTATTTAGCTATTTAGCAGAATAATAATAATAAACATTATACATAATGTATAAAAGAAAACACATTTCTTTATAATTTATTTAGTTTATGTATTATTTAACAATTCAGAATATAATAATAATAATAATAATAATAATAATAATAAATATTGTTGCAGGTTTAAAATCTTATAGCATCTTCATCTCTAACCATAATTTATCCTTATTTTTCCCCAGGATGGAAGAGCCTCATACATTAAAAATAATCCTTTGTGATTGGAGGGCTAATTTGAAGTGTCAATTATTCTTATGCAAATGCATATGTTCTTTCTCACATTTCAAAAGAGGCTGAGCACAGATGGCTACCCACAAATCATGCCACGCAAGGCAAAGCAGCCGGCCAGACAATAAGACCTTGTATAATGTGATGATGGTGTCTGCATGTCTGTCTTCCCTAACGCTAGTGGATGCTCTTAATGATTGCAATGCTTTGCTACATAAGATGTAAACTAACTCGTTTACCACCATGGAATGATAACCTTCACTATGAATCAGCTGATATGGATATACACATGAGTAATTATCGGTAGAAGTAAATAAAAACACAAAGAAGATATTGTAGATTAAAGTAGCAATAATATAGAGCTACGTACTGTACATTTTGCATTCTATGAAAGGCGGTATTCAAACTATTGCCCAGATGCACTATTTAAGCATACACTTACAAATGTGGGCAGCAAAAAGGAGAAGAAAGAAAGAAACAGGAAAGTCAAACAGAAAGGAAGAGACAGTAAGGAACAAGAGGCTGCTCTCTCAGCGTGACCTGAACAAGCCACTAAAACCTGATTTCTGACAGTTTGCTAGCACTCAGGCTGAGAGACAGCGGCCTCTATGCTTTCACGCTAAAGACCATGATTTTGCCTCTGAGAAGTCGGCCGACAGACACGCCTGCTGAGAAACCAAGCAACACCTGACAAATATGTGGATAGGCTTCAACAAACTAGCATGGTAATAATCACTTTAAGTGCCGCAGAGACAACTTAGTCATGTGGAAAAATTAGCTAACGTTTTAAATGCAATTCATACCAAAACACATTTTCTTTTTTTTTCGGAAAAGGAGAAGATAAAGGAAGAGACTGCACAACAAAAGACAATGTTCCTTGACCTTCTCAGCTGATCCATCGGTTAACAAAAAAGGAAGAGAAAAGACGACGGCAAAGAAAACTTTTCAGAAGAGTGGATCAAACAACCAGCTCTGGCGTCTTGTTACAGCACAACAATGGAGCCATTGAAACCAAGACTGAACACGGCCACCGGGTCCACAGGTTCTGATTGTCTCACAAAGGGTCAAGAGGGAGAGGAGAAGCTGAGTGTTGCGATATTTTAGACGATAATGGTGCTCCAGAAATGAGAAGGTTTCAGTTTGCCAAGTTTGTTTTGACTTATCTACCTCAGAGGCTAAAGTTGTTAAACCTTGATGGCTAAAGAAATAAGGGAATTGTCCAGACCTTAATGCCCCATGTCCATGTGGATAACGGATCAGCTAACAAGATCCAAGAGTATGTCGAGTGTGAATAAAGTGATACTTTACAGACACACTGTTCCTGAATAATGTTAATTGGGGCATAAAAGCTGAACCCTTTCAACTACATAGCCTAATGCCACTTAGTAAGATACCCACCACACAACGCCCTACCAGGATGCTTTGAAACTTTGTCCATGTTTAGCATGGGAATCCAACTCTTTGACAGTGTAAAAAACTCAGTATGCATGAAATAGCATTTCACCCCCCACCTTTAACTCACAACTAACTGAGTATTATGTGTGTAATCATAATTGTGTCTTCATTTGAACCTGTTGCTGCAACACTGTCAACTTAACATTGGGAGTCAAACGGTCCACTTGTCTCCTCCTTAGAAATCAGTGGATGTCTAGACTACACGGAAAATACAAATGTTTCACTCTCTGAAAGACTCCCCAAACGAGCAAATCCAATGTAAGAAACTCTAAACCTAATCCTATACCAGCAGTGAAGGTTTACTTCCAGCAGGATTCTGAAATCCTCCAATACAAAATGGTGGCTCACTTCACACAAAAAGCTAAGTCCAGACAAGCAACCATGATACTGTCACAAACACTGTCACTGTGAGGGTGGACATGCCTATTCACACAGCTCATACTAGTCTCTCCATGTGCCAGTGTTTTTCTTTTTCACCTATCTCCCCCCAAAAAAAGTGTGTGTGTGTGTCATACACATCAAAACGGTAAGGTGAATCCTTTTGAGTTGGCGGTGCAGTTGGCCACAGAATGAATAAACATCCATGTCAGGAGAAACTGATACACTCCCCTTTTCAAGCAGACGGGCCTCTCGTGGGAAATCCAGCACTAACACAATGGATAGAGACGGCCTTTTGTTGGGTCTCTCAGCTATGGGCTGCTTCTCTCGAGTGTGTAGCCTGAACAGACCACTCCCCTCGGTTCCTATTCCCCCTCACGCACACAATTAACTTTTACCTTTGAATACTAGCCATACTAGAACTTGTTTCTTTGTTACTTCAGAAGGTTGGAAATCAAATCAGCAATGATTAAAATGATCAACTTGGGATGCTGGGATGTTGGTGTACCCGCCAGGCTTAAAAACAGCTAGTTCACGTTCCAGGTTGAAAATTCTGTACTAAATAAAATAGTTCATGACCTCGTGGTAAGGTTTTTTATTTCTGGCTCTAAATTCTCTGAATAGTCTAACATCATGATGTTCATCCAAAACAAACTCTCAAGGAAGAGCTCCCTACAGGTCAAACTGAGGGGATTCACATGAAGTCTGTAATATAATCATAATATACAATAGAAAAACCATATTAAACAAAGCTGCAATATTCCATACTATGTTGACCGCAGTGATGTGACAATGGCTTTTAAGTGTTACTCCACACTAAAATCTAGAGCTTTAAATCTTGAGCTAAGTTTGCACTTTTCCAGTCTTGCTTGAAGAGACATTTTCTCTCACTTCCAGTCATCTATCATTCCTTTGCACTTTTCCTTGCTTTCAGCTCCCATTTGGGTCAATAAAGTTGTTATGCATGACAGTGTGTGGAGCAGAAAAGGTTTTGGCCGAGCCTGCTGTGTGGCTACAAAGTGAGCCCGTTCTCTTCGGCCAGGCTCAGTTACGAGGCCTGGGCAGTGGGACAAGGATAATATTGCTGGGACATTCACAAACTGATGGAAACAAAAAGATTCAAACCACAGTAATTCTTGGACCCCTTTGTCGATGGCATCTTGATGAACAGGCCAACTAAGTGAAATTAGTAACCTATCTCTCCTCACAGCTGAATGGGGATTAAAGTCACAGACAGGAGGACACAATTTGAAAGCTTTTTTTACTTGGTGCTTAAAAGGGATGGTTGCCTCAAAAATAAAAAATTTGTCATGTACACATTTACTCACCCTCATGTCATTGCAAACATGTATGAATTTGTTTTTCTATCAGATTTCTTTATTCTGTTGCTAACCAAAACATTTTGGTGACCACTGACTTCCATTGCACTGACAATAAAATAACATTGACGTATGTCTTAGGCCCAATCCCAATTCTATTTTATACCCCTTCCCCTACCCTTCCGCCTACCCCTTCTCCGTATCCCTTGAAACAGAGGGACACCACTACCATGACGTCACACGCCATCATTCGTCGACTAGCTCTCACAATACACACATATACTGGTGTGCTTTAGAGCCTTTAATTATCGTTCTGTATTAATGAGCTGCTTACTGACACACACACATATCGGAAATCACGCAGCACACACATCCAGGAGAAAATAAACTTGTCAATGCTGCCCCACAACTTTTATTACATACAGTTTAAATACTGAATAGCTACATTATATTTTCCAGCAGCGAGAGGATACAGTCGCTATTTTTAAGTAAACTCACTCTAAAAAGATAAACGCACAGATGCGAATAAACGCAACTTCCATTTCTCTCTCTCTCTCTCTCTCTCTCTCGAATAGGCAATATTTGAGAAAATGGTTTAGCGATTTCTAATTATTGGGGGGATTAGTCTACGGCAGTTATCGCCCTGATCAGACATATGCTGTGGCACTATCATGCAGTCTGTAATGATATGACGTTAGCAAATATTAGTGATATTTTGCATTCATTTCTTTGAGTAACATGACTGTTAATTAGGGCTGGGTATTGTTCAAAATCTTTCGATCCAGTGACAATTTCGATACCTCAGTTTCGATACCGGTTCCTAACGATACTTTTTTCGATACCATATGTTTTGAAATCCATTTCAACATCAGCACAAATACATTAAACACAAAACTTTTATTTTTCACCATAATTAAAACAAATTCTGGTAACACTTCACACTCAGGATAACATTATTAATACAACTGGTTGTGCTTTTTGGATAGGGGTGTGCTATTCAGCGGCGGACTGGGACCAAAAATTTGCCCAGGCTTTCTGGCCCACAGCAGCCCACCACATCATAACACAAACGCCCCTGTTTTTATGTCATTTATTAATTTTATATTTAAGTAAACAGTTTGGGGATTTTAACCAATAGGGCAACTGATCCTCCATTGAAAAAAAAAGAACAACAGCTGTTCATTTAGCGACTCCAAGTGAGCTATACATGCTCATCAAGACACAAACATTCTTCTAGAACTCACTCTTTGCATTCAGTTAGCAGATCCATGCGAATCATGCATGAAATAGACTCAAACAATAGCTTTATGTGCTTTACAGATGAACTTGAAGTCTTTATTCATTCGAGATGTTCAATAATAGCTCATCTTTGACTCGGTAATAAAAGTTCATGATCAGATTAGTGAACCCATGATTCTTTTGAGTCAATGTTTTAAAATAATCATTTATTTTGTTTAACGAAACCAGTGTGGAAACCAGTGTTTCACAAAGAGATCTGAGGTGCAGGACTCGCAAAATCGTTAGCCCCACCTCCTGGGGCTATTGTGTTTTCCAGTCCGTCCGATGGGCTATCGTGAATAGTGATGTAAATCTCCTAACTTCACTTGCTTCGCGTTGTTCACTCGCTTGAAGGGGTGAAACGGATCATAGCCGATCGTTTGCATTTGTTTCTAAATATTGCTGATTCAAGCGTTTTAAACAATTCACGCGCGTTCGGAGCTTGCGCTCATTCATTCAAAGCACGCGCTGTGAGCAGCATTTCAGACAATGCGCGTACAGAGAATTAATTCATCTTTCGAGTATCGAAATTCACTGTACCGGATAAATCTGCCTCTCACTCTCTGTTTTTTAGACGACGTGAAAGGGGGCATTTCAAGATACGCAATAGAGTAGACCAAACTAAACAGGGAGGGAGGGCAAAACACTCATCCAAACAAATACATCATTAACACTGGCTTTGGTTGCAATACTATTATTGCATATGTTGCACATTGCTGACTCGGCATGACTTTAATAAAGTGTAGCTGGAAACGTTTTGAGAAAAAACAACTACAGTTGTGTTGTGTGACTGCGAGTTTTTTCAGAAATCCTCCCCGTCCCGTCACGTCACGTGGTGGTGGACAGCCAATCATGGCGCATTTGGGTCCTTACATGCACGTATGCTACAAGCTCACACAGCCGCTTGAAAAAAAAAAAAACGGCCGCTTGGCTTTTGGAACCGAAATTTGGCACCGAAAGATAAATAATTGTTCGATACTCATAGTATCAAAGTTTTTCATTTGATACCATAAAGGCATCGAAGTTCGGTACCCAGCCCTACCGTTAATAGGAACTCACAATTGAATGTAATATAAAACAAATGATTACTATTCGTTAAAATCTTTATTTATGCCAAGAAAGCTTACATTTATGTGTCTTTGTTTTGCTGTAGCAGCCATGTTGCCAAGATAATTCATACCCCTTTGTTTGAATTGTGGTCCCGAAAAATCTTCATTTGAAGGGCTATCTGGCCCTTCCCCTTTCCCTACCCCTCCAACCAAAAGAGAATCGAGACACCCCTACCCCTTCAAGTGAACGTGCAAAATGGAGGGGTAGGGGAAAGGGGAAGGGCTAAGGGGTAGAATTGAGATTGGGCCTTATAATATGTTCCACAGATAAAAGATGAATTTCAGTACTGCCCATCAATTACAAGCTTTATAAGCTTTTACATTACAAGCTTTTTCACAGATGGCCAAATCTTCGTTCTATTGAAGCCCAAGATGCTCTTGGATCATTCTCAAATCATGCTGGAGGACATGTATCATCAGGTTTGACACAAACTTGAGGTGATAATGAATCTCGAGCGCTGCTATCATTTAAACAAAAGTTTGTTTTCTGTGTAAGCATGTTACAGATTTTGGACCGCTGCACTCGCAGCATCTCACACATGACAATGCATTATAAAAACGCAATACTCAACTTAAAAAAAAAAAAAAAAAACTAAGAAAACTAAAAAATGCCTTTCTAGATTTTTGTTTTACTACCCTCTCTCGAATTCTGTGAAAATGCCCCCTAAGACATTCTCAAACTGACAAATTTTTTTTATACCAGTATAATTTATAATGAATGAATGAACAAACATTGCAAAATGGTAGCCTTTCCATACACATTTTAATCACACCAGGCCCAGTAGACTCAGTAAACCCCCCGGGGTCTTGGAGCAGACGGATAACCAGGCATATAAGAAAGTGCTTATGTGGGGTCCTGAAATCAGGGGACCATATGTGCAAACGTTCTGTATCATTATGCTGTGCGGCGGTGCACAGGGAGACCACCATAACTTAGTTTGTCGTCCATACAAAGTTTGGGCCAAGCTTGGATGGATTCATTAGACGGCCTTTCTTTGGAGCCAATGAAGCTCAAAAGACCTCCAACAAAGGAGCTAATCACAGACTCTCTCCTCAGCTTTGGCCAGAGTCTTTCTTTTCACTAGGTCTTAGATCATTTCTCACAGCTAGCTGGCCAGCTTGCTCCAAGCTTGTCTGGACAGACAAACAAAGCTGTGGGATATTTATTCTCTGTGTATATGTACAGCTGTTGATTCTATAGGACGAGTAAGCATGACATGTGAATGTGCCCACACGCACACATACATACACACAGAGCTACTTTTGTTGGTTTTGTGTCGCACACAGACAGGGGTGCCGATGACTTCTGTTGGTAGTGGTGTGCAAATGTATATGTTTGCATATGTGTGAGGGCAAAACAGACAGTGCAACATCATTCTGGCATTGACCTTGAACCCCAGCAGCCTTCATTCCCATGGTTGCTGTGTGAATCCTTGTGCATTGGAAGCCTTTTGGATTTGTGTTGCCTTGTCCCTGCCCTCGTTCAATGAAATGACAAGCCTCCATCCCTGCAATACATTACTCTCCTCTCTCTTACGGGTGTAAAACAGTGTTATGTGCCCTGCTATAAAGCAAAGATTGCAAAAAGGCTTTCCAGACAGATGCCAGTGTAGAACAGAAGTAGTTCTATTGCTTCTTAGAGAACCATTTGTGTACTGGTGCTTCAAAGAACCTAAAAAACATAGCTATTCTAATAGATAAGCTAATGTGAAGAACCACATGTGTGATATTAAAAATATCAGAATATTTGACTGTTTTTTATAATAAATGTCTCCTTTGATGAAGCTAGGTTACTGCAAGGAATATGAAATTTTAGTAATATAAATAATGGATAAAAAGAAACAATAGAACCTGCAAAAGTAAGGTAGTGGGAACTGCATTATAAGTTTTTTATTAGGTTTATCCGTTACAATTATTATACAAATTTATTATATACACTACTGCTCAAAAGTTTGGATTAGAAAGATGTTTTATGTCTTTGAAAGACGTCTGTTATGTTAAATCTGTTATTAATTTAAAATAACTTTTCTATTTTATTATATTTCAAATGTAACTAAACCAAATTTTCAGTTGCATGACCCTTCAGAAATCATTATGCTGATTTGATGCTCAAGTAACATTTCTTATTATTTTTAACATTTTGAAAACAATTAAAATTTCATTTGAGTATTTTCATATTACACAGTTGCTTATATTAAATGTCTAATATTTTTGCAATTCATGACATTTAAAATTCTGCAACAACATTTATTTATTTTTGTGACAATGTCTCTACTCTCTGTCACTTTTGATTATTTTCATGCATCCTTACTAAATAAAAGATTTGATTTCTTAGAAAAAATGTATTGTTGCACTTTTGAACAGTAGTCTATACTGTATACATGCATTAAACCATACGTTATACATTGCATCTCTTAGAGTTAATACCAGCCACGGGCAAGTGTTGTATTGATGTGCTAAAGTCCATTTATACTTGTATTTGGTACTTGGTGGGTCTTATTATCGGACCCTGCCACCAGCTATTATTAGATTCGGACTATTAGAAGTATTGCAACATGTCTTGTGAATGAGAGATAGATGCTAATGCATTTGTCATATTTCTGTAAAAGTGTATTTGAGTGTTGCATTGAAGCAATGCACTAGATCTCATATTTTATCACAGCACATGCCATTTTCTCAAGTAACAACCACAGAGATAAAACGAAGAGAGGAAAAAATGCACTGACACGGGGTATTCCTCGGGTGCAGAGATGGGCTGCATGCACCCGCCCTTTCACTTCTCAGCAGCACCCAAAGAAGGCAGAAAGGCTTTCTGACATTGCCCTACATTCAGCTGACTGATCCCACACACACAGTATTCTGTCACAAATAATCATTACAGCCACACCCGCACACACACACACCCTCTTTCTCTCCCACTGTATTAAATATTGAAGATTTCAACTTTCAACTGGGAGCATGTTCAAGCACCCTACCATCAAAACACAGAGACACGCATGCACATGCACACACACACACACACACAGTGTGTGCATTGCCCTAGCTGCAACACAAACCACCTCTATTACAGTGTCAATCATATTCAGATCTTTCCTTTCTTGCCGGCACTGACTTTCAGAATATACGGAAGCCCTACATTCCCAGACGTGACTGTGCCCACGCCCATCCATCCATCCTCACACATTTATGTGCTTTCTTTCTTTCCGTATCCCTTTGTTCCTCTCTGCACATCAAGGTGCCTTGAATTTCTGCCTAATGTTGGCTAATGCTTTCTAAAGAATACCACCCGAGCGCTGCTGCCCGCTTCTGCTGTGAGTACCCATGTCACCGGTTCATCATTAATTATTCCCTTGCTTACAACATGCTGTTGCCACGGTAATGTGCCATTAACGGAGAGCCAAGCGAACGGCAGTCTCTATGCAAATGAGGCTGCCACAAAGACCCTGGGCGCGGATTTGCAGTTCGGAGGACGCTGCGACGGACACACTCTGTATTAGAATTGAATAAAAGGGACGATAATGTATCTGGGTTTCTTTTTAAAACACAACGGTTTGCTGAAAGAGTGCAGGAAGGAGCAGAAGAGGAGGGTTCGGAGGAAGCACCTGGCATTTTGGAAAATACAGGGGGGTGTGTGTGGTATTTGATATACATCTGAGGGACGAGTTGGCAGGGACCATCAGCTTAACAGCAGATGCCTCGGCGACAAATCCGCAAGTCTTTGATTTGGATATAACTGGCATGTGTGGATGTGGCAAATATAAAGAGGTTTGAAATGAAGGCCTTCAATTTAGAATATGTCCTTGTCGTTCCTGACGAGTTTGCTGGGATTGCGGTGCCAACGGTAGGGGCGGACGTAGTTGCGCGTGGATTTAGATAAAAATCAGTGAATAATATTTGCCTGTGATGTCTCAAAATGAGAAGATGAGAAGTCTGTGAGAAGGGGAAAATGAGAAACGCAAAGATGAAGATTTGTGCCCCGCTGAACATTATGGGGTTTTGGCACGTAAGCCCTCACCCAATCAAAAGCGATGTTCTTGAAGCATTTAGGGATGGCAGACCAAATCAGCGAGAAATCACAAGGCTGTATTACTCACACACTGAAATATTATAAATAAACAACACCACCAACATCAATTTTAAGAAAAAACTAAAAAGCGCTGACAAATTGGTTCATTTTTTTTGGTATTCATTTGTTCAGTGTGTGCAGTATTTGACTGACATTACTATTGATGAGAGCAATAATAAGAATAATATTAATAATATATGTTTTAGTATTACTATATCGCCAAAATAAAAAAAATAAAAATATATATATTTTTTTGTTTTAAAACATTTCAAACGTGAAACACAATTATTACACAATCCCTGAAGTATATTATTTAAGCTTTACAATTTTCATTGAAAAAGTCATCAGTTTCACAAACAATTTTACATCCCAGTGATGACCTGACTGATGCCGCTCAATTAGAGCTTCTAGACAGAAGTCATGGCAGGTTGCCGGAGAGGAAATGTCCCGCTTTTTGAATACAGATTGCAGTCATTATAAGGACAATTTCCCAGGTGGAGAAAAACATCGGAGGAGTCTGGGATAACGGTGAATAAGAATCACAGATGAGGATTTGTTTGTTGGGGTGGGGTGGTGGGATCTACAATTTTATATGCTATTGTCGCTGTCTGCTGCAGACCTTTCTGCAACTTTACTTTTGTAAAAGCCATCACTGCCAGGAGCTGAAACGGGGCATTGGGAGCCTTCACAATTTCGAGGGGATTCTTGTGTGTTACTCCTAATATGTGACATGTGATTTAACAAATCCACAGAGGAAAAGAAATTCCAGGTATCAGATATATCTATATGAAGTATATAGAGTATAAAGGGGAAGAGTAAAATAACATCAAAACAAGCTCTGAGAAGGTTTGATTACAGATAAATCGATCTTTGTGTTTCTATACACTTCCTTTACACTAAGCTATATTTTGACTAAGGTGTTTTTACACTAAGGTATATTTTGTGCCTTTGACAATCATGTATGGACTTTCTACCTCTCTTGTTCTCTCTGACACACACACACACACACATACACACACACTGGGCAACCCCTGTTACTTTCTTCTGAGAGTCCAATCAAGCATTTGAATGCAGTGACACATTCAGGGTTTTTTTTATTTTTTGACAAGATTTATTCATCAGGCAGAGAGAAATTTCCTTCAAAGACTCCACATTGCTCTGCCAGGGTCGGTCTGGCCCTGTTAATTGATTGCTTCTCACTTACAAGGATGTAAAGTCCTCCATTGTGCACCTCTTCCTCTATGCTAATGAAGTCCAAACACAACACACTCTTTCTTTCGTTTCCTCTCGGCGTCCCCCTTCCTCTCTTTCTCTCTCCGATAGGAGGTTTTGATGTGAAGATGCTATGACAGGCTTGCTCTCTTTCTCTCTCTGCAGCTGGCACGAAAGATGTGATAGGAGCCAGGACCAGGAAGCAGTAATGGGATCATGGGAGAGTGATTGCAAACACACACACACACATCGATCCTCCAAGGTTTCCCTCACACTGCCCCTAATGAGGGGTAAAGGGACAATATCGTCATTGTTACCCCCGTGTTTGGGAAACTCAGGGCTAAGAACAATAGCTGTTTACCCAGGCAGTAGCGAAAGTCCTCACTGTGTTCATTAATTAATCGGACGGCTCCTGATTGCGCTCTGTACACCCCACTCAAAACTACTTTTCACATTCAGCCATTAAAAGATGAGGGACTCTCGGATTTGCTTCCGGTCTCTTTCACTTGGTTTCACAGCATCCATGATCTTCTATACCTATTTGTAGCACAATCACACACATCCACTCACACACACACACACTCATATATATTTACCCTTTTTGTCTTAGTAAGTGCACTCATTCCCTTTTTTTATTCGTTTCATTATTAAAATGCAAAGGCTGTTGAGGAAGTAATACAAATAAGACAAAAAATAAAAAATAAAAATAAACCAACAGTCACAACAACAATAATAATAGATTGTATTTAATAAAGTAATAAAATAATATAGCCTAATAGTGGTGTAATAAAATAATATCAATTTTTTTTACTGTAATTAATATTAATAGTGTTATTAATGTCAATTTTGTTACGTAAAATGTTATGAATTTGTAAGGTCATAAAATGACAACATCTTTATACTGAAATTGGAAATCATAGCAGTTGAATGGCATTACGAAAAGGTGTGGGGGTCCCACCTTACCGTCTTTGCAGTGTGAATTTGCACCAGTGAAGTCACCCTCCCGTTCACAGTCATATCTCTCTTTCACATCACTACCAAGTCCACTACAAGTGATATGCAAAGCGCATCATGAGTATGTGCAATTAACTAGGGCTGGTGAGGTTTTTCTGACTTATGGGATGTGACATTTGTAGGGCAGAAGCACAGATCAGCATAAGCGAGAGTGACAAATGCCTAAACCCTTCCTCCACATTTCAACATTTTTCAGATCTATCAGAATACGTTCTTGAATACACACACCTACGCCGCATATTCGCGCATTTGAATTCCCCGATCGACACGCCTCTGCCGTGGCCATACGGTATCACGGATACGAACAACATCACCCAGAGCCAGAACAAGAGGAGTCTTCTTAATGGATCATGAAGATTTGCCAGAGTGCTCGTGCTCTGTACATCAAGGCCGTTCTGTATGGAAATCACACAATTTTCAAACGGTTTGTGTGACAGAGTGAGTCTCAAGGATAATCAGTTTGTGAGGAATAGATAGGGAAAAAAAACATATACAATACATATACAGTTATATTCACACGTCACACATAAAAAATCTAAGTGATCGGCACAAAATCCCACACTAATGACCATCCTTGGAGCCTTTTACCTAAAACCACATGGATCCAGTGAAAATGGATTGTGTGTTCACTATACTTTTGCTTGTCAGATCACTGGCAATCCTCGCTATTCATCACACGCCTACTTCAGTGGAATATAAAGATTACAACTAGTCATTTTACATAAAAACATTTGAAAACATAAGCTTTCTATTTTATTTCCCAAAGTAAGCAATATCATATTTCCAGGAAATTACAGTTCGCTGCAGTGCACTTAAATAAATATATATTAAGAAATGGTGACATTTGACTATATACATATGCGCTATATATATATATATACACATATCTCAATCACAGACACACAAACTGAGGCAGACTGGTTTTATTTAGGTGTAGGAGTTTAATTTTGCTGAGAGATGTCTGTGAACCCTATAATATGGTTCAGGTCTGAATCCTCTTGGAAAATCATCAACCCATAATCCTTCACAATGTGTCACATCCAAATGAGGTCCTGGAACTCCCACTAAAGCAGTGTAGGAGCGACGGCTTATTTACACACACACACACACATACACACAGACACACACACACACACACACACAGAGAAACAGAAATTGTTCGCTCGCACAATACGCAGGCATACCCCCCACCCCACCCCTCACACACATACTGTATATCGTAACAATATTTGAGTGAAACACACACACACACACACACACACACACACACACACTCCTGCATGTAATGTGGCACATTGCATGAGCTCCTCCTTGCAAACCTCTTCCCCCCACAAGCTACCACACACACACATCATGTCACACACATGGTGCACGGTGCGATGTCGCTCACACCACCCAGGAAATTAGCTTGACATTTTATGGCGACCACAGAGGAAAAAATATGGAAGGAAAGAAAGAAAAAAAACAAAGCGTACCAAAGGCACAGATAACATAAACCCTCTCCCGAGCCTCGCCATCATATTCGCCAGGATTTTCACCGATCTGCAATGCAGACAGCACTGGGTGGCCACAGAAAATGAGCTTTTCCGTCCTCGCCCGCCTTCCTCTGGAGACGACGGCTGTCTCCCTCTCACTCTTTTTCTCCCTCGACAAATGAGTCCTGTCTATTTTCATATCCAATTCAGTTGGTTCCATTGGTGCGGTTCTGCCTGATGTGAGGTTAGCAAAATGAAATAAATAGAAATGGGGCAATCTCACCTCAGTCTAAGCTCCCAATTAAAATGATACAGCCGCCCATGTCAAAGAACGAGAGCCTATTGATATGGGGAAGGAGAGTTGTTTTGCGACTGCTTGTATTTATTTTTTTGTAAATGTGTATGCATGATGGACGGAGCCATACTGTCATTGTGAATCTTCCTGCACACACACGGTCTTCTTTTCCAATTCTTAAGACACAACCTAGCACAATATATCTATGCTAAACCATAGCTATAGTGCAAAATAAAATATTACAAAAGCATGTTAAAAGGCTATGTAAAAAATAAGTTCCTATTTGCATCCTCGCACATGACATATATGTGAAAGTGTGTTTCTAAGATGTGCAACGATTTGAAGCTGTTGGGCCAGCGCTCGCTGTCATAACCTCAAAGAAAAGAATCAAACACACCCTTGCATAAAGAGTCTAAATTAATGTATCTCAGGATGCTGAGTGCATGGACACACACACACACACACACACACACACACACGTGTGTTCGTCTGACTTGGTGCATCTCTCTGTGACTGGGTCCTGCTCTATTAAACATGCAGGAATGTTAACATCATTATGCATTATTCTGAGTGTCTGTCTGTGCTTTCACACCCCCCTCCTCTCTCTCTCTCTTTCCATTCGCCATATTGTGTCTGAGGAGAGGCCCAGACGTGTGTGTGCCACAGACTAACGCAGTATTGTGTCTCCTGTCTGGGGATGGGCATTATTTTAACGGTCTTTCATGTGCCGGTGCACACAAATCACTGATCTTTTCAGTAATGGAAGAACTGGTAAACACATGCATACAGACAACCGCACCCAATCACATTTAGAAATTATATTAATGCTCTACACTCTACACATGCCTCGCAAATTATGCCCAGGCTAGGATGTTGCACGTCTAAAAAAAAACAAAAAAACAAGTGTGCATGCGATCCAAAAATGGAGTAAAAAGAAAGAAAGAAAGAAAATCAACATATTTAATTATATATATTTTTTAATGCTATATTTTCTAAATGTGCTTAGTGGCTAAACGAATATTACAGTCTGTGAGTGCTTACCTACTGTATTATGCAGCTTCACACAAAATGTAATCAGCTGTGACTATCATCAAGTCCCATTTTCAGACTGTTAATGGGGAGGGGCTTTTATATTTGCAATATTTCTCTTTGGGAATAATGAAAAGCCAACAAGACACTTATAAAATGCTATATTCTGAGGTATCTTGTTTGTTTTTTTTTTTTTGTTTTGTTACCCAAAATTGTATCAGGCTTTGAAAAAATGTTTGAAATTCACTACTAAGGGGAAGATATTTTATGAAATCTCTATAGCTTTATTTAACCTAGCAATAATTTGTCTTGGGTTTTTGTCATTTAACACCTTCAAATATTAAACTTCTTATTTCCTTGATATATTTTATACTTAAATATATTGTTCTGAAAATGCAGCAGAGATATTATATCACTTCTAAAGAATTGTGATGAAAAAAAGAGACTATGAAACACAGTCAAAAATGTTAAAGGATGTGATAAAGGAGGCAATAAAATAAGCAAAATGTATGTAGATTGTATAACAAGAGGTCGTAGGATTTATGCAAAGGATTTAAATTAATATGCATGACTTTTTAATGTCTTTTAATCGCAATTCCGACTTTCTGCTGGAATTTTTTAAACAATGTACCCCGAGAATATATGTAAACATTAAGTGTATTTGCAGTGAACCTCCACTACAGCCTCTCCTCTGTTTTCCCTCTCAGCTCCTCCCCCTTGCTGCTTGAAATCTGCATACATTTGCATGGCATTACCATGTGCATACTCTTTGTTCTGAGAAGGAAAGCATGATGCGGTTTACAGCCACATTGCACATCCCACTTGAAGATGCTTGTATATTTAATGAAAGCAAAAATCCTTATCATCCGTAGTTGTGAACAGCTAACTAGCTTTACTATATTACTTCTCAAATTGTAAATAATGATATATTTATAAGACATAAATCATGCAATGACATGCATGAATGTATATTTTTACATGCTATATCTTGTTTTGTTATATTGAAATGCGCTTGAACAGCGCCCAATACAGATTTAATTTTACGACCACATATGCATTCAAACATGTCATATAAAACACCGCGATACAGGATGTTTGATACACAGCAGAAGCATGGACTGGCATGCTGTAAACTGACATCTTTTGTCCTCGTGGGCTCTTCCCTTTGTGCCACGGCCAACTGTAATCATGCAAACGCAGGCGCCAGACTTCATTAGCTCCTCAGGGCCAACACTAATCACACCACAGCAAGGCACAAGAGAGGAGGGGCCACAGAGTAAGCATAAAACAGCCGGGCATCGCCTGTGTGCTGCTGATATACAGGTATAGTGTACTGACAGCATGCATGTTAGCACTAACTGCTCTTTTTTTCTAGTGTTTTTTTTTTCCTTATATTTGCAAACTTTGCTAGCTAGCTTTCGAAGTATGCACATTCAGAGTTTATAAAGTAATATTTAAAATTCAAATATGTCCTGGCTGGGTGTGAATACATATTATTTATAATGTAATGAAAAAGAATGGAAAGAACTTAAAAAGTGCATCTGAAAAAGTAAAGGGGCGGTCACACTAGACTTTAAACGTGCGTAATTATTTCGGACGCCGCTGCGAATATGGGCGGGAGCAAGATAAAACGGTTTCTCCTCAATTATCACAACATGGATTAATATGTGCTTGTACTGTGTCTTTTGCGACGGCGTCGAAAGCGTCTTATTATAATGTACTCTCTGTATCTCTCTCTATATAAATATATACCCCCTAAGCAATAAAAAATTATAAAACATGTTCAATTCAACAAGACTCATTCGAAAGTAGCATCTGTTCCTGTTTCCACTGACACTGCGAACCATACAGCTTCTTTTTTGAATTTCTGTACAGAGAGGTCACACAGTGACGTATCGATCTTCTATTGGTCCCACATCTTGAACTTGCAAAATTTTTCGCATGAGCTTGCGTTTCCGGTCTGACGCATTCGCATGCATATGAATGGAAGTCCATGGAACGAAAAGTGCAGTGTGACCGCCCCATAAGACAGTAGTACCCAAATATAGTTGATGCGCTTATGAAGCACTGTCTGATTTAAATCTAACAGAAATGATGAGAATCAAGACTTTTGTTTGGAGACCAGCACGCTTTGTTGCAACTACACAAATCTATCAGACAAAATATAACACCAAAAACTGTACAAATATATTTACAGGCTACGATTTGTGTTTCTTTTTACGTTTGGATTAATCTGAGTACTCACCTTCTGTTGGTTTATCATTTGATAGCCACTGAAGCCAGTTTCCTCCTGCTCACTTCACAAGTTATGTTTACTTTTTTTTTTCAGCCCTGCAAAACAGAGGAAAAAATAACATGTTGACTAATTCGCTGAAGCTGAGTGTGATTCAAGTGAATATCCACCGGTGTTTATCACAAAGATGAAGTAATAATGTGCCATAAATGATTTCATACTTTCATAAATTGCCATATGTTTGTAGGTACACTTAATATATTTACCCGCAAACTCTGTCTATTAATTTTAATTTGAGCATATCCTAAACCGTTTGCTAAAAAAAAAAAAAAAGAGTCAAATTAGACCAGAAAAAAAATAAAATAAAAACACTCCAGAACATTATACAACTGAACAATATGCTGTAAAGTGTGTGTGTGCATGAATCTCAGAGCAGTAATGTCATGTTGCTGTGTCTACGGCGTATGCAAATGTGTGTCCATTTTAATTAAAACATATTTACTGCCTTCAATCTTTGCATCATCTCTAGATGTCCAGAAAGAGTTGCTGCAGCTGGTGTAACCAGCATTGCATTTACCTGGAGGGGGGTTCACCACTGGTGATTTTTCAGATGAAATGACTCTTTCTGTTTCAAACCATCCCTCTGTATGGGAGAATACTGGCAGAGGCTGCATGACTGTCACCTCAAAGTATGTCTTTGGCCAGCAGAGCCCGAGATCTCTGCAACTATGCATTCCCTAGAGTCACACACACATACACACTCTGCTGCTCTGCTCTACTGTCGCACTAATCCAAAGCATAACATTATATTTATCTTTCTACATATTTAGGCATACACACACACACACACACACTTTGTGTGTAAATAGCTCTGGAGTTTGCAGATGTTGACAGCTTAACAGGAGGCTTTGGATGGTTTCTTGATTTGTTCAGCAAGAAGTAAACATGTAAAATAACGCATCTGCTACACATACTGCCGGAGGGCTGCAGCTTTTCAAGTCAAATGTGTATATTTTTATACCATTAGCTGTAAGCTCAATCAAATTGTATTATGAAATATGTATTTTTGTGCATGTTCCTATAGCCTAAGAGATTGTTTTTCAGTATACTACAACACCAGAAGGAAGAGTCCTCTGAGCCATATAGGTTTCAAAAAAGGTTCTGTGTTAAGCATTCTGTGTTATCTACAGAAACTCTGAAAGAGTGGTGTAGGGCCATGTCCATATAAAGGTAGTCCACTCCTGACACATGTCAGAGGCAGAGTGACAGCTGTCAGCTTTTATTAAGCCTCTGTGTCCGTATGGCTTGAGCTTTTGACTTAGTCAGTGCTGCAATATAATGCATCCTGCAATGCATTTTTACTTTCACATGCTCTAGTAATATTCTGTTACATAAAATTTTTACCTACAAGTCATGTAGAGGGTTTTTTGTTTTTACTTTTTATTCCCTTCTCACTTTCATAAGCCCTTATTAGACTTATCGTAATACTCACTCATAGCATTACAAAAAAATTCAATACTTTCTGCACCACTCTCTTATCATAAGCTTTTAGATGATTATTATAGCATTACAAATAAATAAAAATATATAATTTGATCAAACACAATATCTATCTATATATGGTGCAATCACATTAATAGCGGAGTTGTTTTCTGAATCAATCCATACAGCTTTTGTGCTTAATGCAAATGTAAAAAAGGCAGAAACAAAAAGCAAATTCTCATGTAAAAATAGACATTTATTTCAAAAAAGCACATCATAATCCTTTCTTTTACAAAATACAGTGCAATAAAAGATTTCAACTCCTTTGTGAGAATGTTCCCCACTTGGAGCCTCAGATTAATGTCACAACTGAATGCTTCCGTTTACAAAAAAATGCATATTGCTTTACATGATAACATAATAGCACACCCTATGCAGAGCCCCCACATCTCTTGAATATCACACACTGATGTTATACATTCAGAAAAACCTTTCCAGATAGCATTAATTAAGCGGAGCAGCTATATGCTAAACATGTGCTTGTATCGCCTGCAGTATGGTGAAACCAAGGTCCATTTTTGCTCTTGATGTTGGCAGTGTTTGAGTCACCCCATCCCCCACACCCTCAGCGTCTGCACTCACTGGATCCCTTTGCCAACACCTCAGTCCTGACAATCAGTGGCTACTGGACTATATATGAAGGCCGACTGCTCTCGCATGGAGCCAGGTATGATTCCCCAGCTGACAGTCTGCATCACATCTGATGGCTGAGAAGCAATCCCCCCCCCCCACCACACACTCATACATACACACACTGTATACCTCATGGATCACGACCAGCTATAAACAAAAACACTTTAGGAACGATCATGCATACGACCATTCACAAACTCAGCCCACACCTTGACACACACCTTTACACACACACACACACACACACACGCACACTGGTGATTGCTTAAAAATACATCTCTGGGGAATAACTCAGGATATTTTTTATGGTTGTAGAATGACAATTTTCATTGATCACAAGTGGCTGATGCTAAATAGAATTGTAAGCAGGGTCTAACATGTTATAAACTTGTCCACTTTTGCCCACTTCCAGAGGTACTCAACTCTTAACTAGATTGCTTTTGTATTGAAGATTATGAATATGTTTGAATAGCCAAAAAAGACCGCCCACTAATCTAATACATGGGACATGTTGTGAGAAAATACACCAGGATGATCAATTCTGTTCAAAAACACACAGATTGTGACCAAAAATTTTAGCTGCGTTCTTTATGCTTTCAATTTGTTTTCTAGGTTTTGTTTAGTCAACACTATACATACAGAATGTCTCGAGCAAATCCAGAAAGAAATAGTCACAGGAGATACATTTGAAATGCATTTTAATACCAGGTGGAACAGTATGCGTGTTCGCTGACCACTTGTGATCGGATCAATGAAAATGCATCTTAATACCAGGTGGAAACAGCGCCTTTTCAATTTCAGTTGAACCAAAAAACATCAGTCCAGCTGTGGATAATGCTTTGTGTAGCCATGTGGCACAAAACGACTGACTATGTGAATGATTGTTGCCTATTGTCTATATTGTTGTCCTTTTCATCTACGCCACCAACCTTTATGCTTTCTTATCTCCTTTCTCAACACGTTTAGTGCAGGAGATACTCTCGTTTCCTCCCATTAACCACTGACAGTCTAAAACATGCAGGAATTTAATTATATTCAGCCGGCCCTCATAACGGAGGTCTGGTTGCAGGGGGGTTGTATTGGGGTGCTGAGGTGGAGGTAGGTTGCACACATCAGGTATAAGTGTGTGTGTGTGTGTGTGTGTGTGTGTGTGTGTTTGGGTGGGTGGTTGCAAGAAGGAGGGAGTTTTGCTGACACCTCTGTCGCCCACTTTCACGTTAATTAACACTTCTCAGATAACGGGTGACGGCAGTCTACACGACAGGCTCAAGAGGACATTTGCACAGACCTATCGTCTCGGAGCAATCTGTTCAGATAAAGGTGCGCCCGATACTTGCAACAAATGTGTGTGGGGGAGTATAATCTACACATGCACAAATACGTAACTGACAGCAACAAATGCACACACATGGATCACGGATCTCCACCGATGCCACCTCATTACACCTTCCCTGCTGGTCACCATCTGTAGAAAGTCATTCAGTAACTCTGTCCGAACCAGGATGACACAGGACCATGGCCGTGTGATTCATGTAACTGTCCGTTCTCCATGAGAATGCCTCACTGCCACTCTGCACTATAATATCATGTCTTTTTGAAGCTTTCCTCTACATTGAATTCAAAGGAAGCCCATCACTCTATGACAGCCGATGTCAGTCCAGAAGATAGACGCATGTAGCACATTTCAACACGAGAATGTGTTTAAAATTAGCGATCTGCTAGAATTTATCCTACACTGGCGGATGGCTGATCACCATTAACAAGAAGCTCTGTGTTCAACGAGTAAACCAATATAAGCTTCTAATTACAGTTTTAGTATAAATTTGCAAGATTAATGCGCATGTATCATCATTCGAGCCTTCTATATGTTTTTGTGCATCTGTATGGGGGTGATAAACAAGGAGGAGGTAAGCATTAAGAGTCATTTCTAGCACTCCTGCCTTGGTAGTGCCAAGAGGACGAGCGGAGATGAAAGGTAATGCAAATGGAAGTGTCATACAGCGAGTTCCATTCCAGACAGCCACCTTTGAAATAATTAAGACAGTGGAATGGAGTGGAGCCTGAGTGAGGAATAGCAATTCCTCTGAGTGACTCCTTCTAAATACAGCGAGCAACCAGGCACAACACTGCTGCGCAGATGTTACGACAGTATTTCCGTTGAAATGTTTGTTTAATTCGCCAAAAGGGTATTTTTATGTTAATTTGATCATCTCTGTCAAAGGGACATCATTTTAAATTAATTTTTGACCTTTTCGTGATAATCAAGATGGTTATTAAATGTAATCACATTCAACACAATTATCTTGAAACATGTCAAAACACATTAAACGTAAAAGAATCTGGCCTTCTTTTTAGCCTTAGCCAAGGGGCCACAATTCCACGTAGAGCAAATCAATATTCATTTAGAATTTCCTAATCGCACACGGCTAAAGATGAATACAAAGTGGGAGAAATGCAGAGGATTCCATGCTGTGTTGGAATATGGCGCATGAGTTGTGCTGGATAAATACAAGGCTTGCCACAAGCAATTCGCATATGTAGCTGACAATAGTGGGGCGGGTTTATGCATGCAAATGGGTTCCTTGACATGCACAGTGCAAGAGACGCCAGCTAATTTCATAATTGGTGAGCGTGATTATGCGAACACGGTGGCGCCGTATTGGAACATGCGAGGAGGGCTTTGTAATCAAGCGCGTGCCAGCGGACATTTTAGGTCTATCCTTTTCGCATGCTCACCACTGCTAAATTCTTTAAGATGGTGGCACCTTGAAGGAAATGCTACTGCGCTGACGGAGCCCAGCCCACCTCCTCCCTACCCAGAGTCTGCAATGCGATTCTAGGAATATTGTGGGGCACCCTTCGCCTACCCCACCTGCATGATAAATTTTTAATTCCCACGTCACACTAATAAGCATATTAAGCTGAGAGTCTGGAGCTTCCGCATATATGCATGAGTCCGCATGCATTAAATTTGCATAGAATCGAGTGATTCAAATGGAAGTATGCTAACGTGCATCAATTCACTGTGCATCATTTCTGACATATGACAAATGCTGCCTTTAGACTGTAACCCATCATTCTTTTTTGAGACACAAAAAGGAATCTCTACTCATTTTCAAAGAAATGAGTGGCTCAACCCTAATAACATTGATTTCACCTGAACTGATTATTATGATCAGCAACCAAACTCGCTATATAGCCATATTTGAACTGCAATATTCACTCCTGAATTTTTTAAAAATGGGTTCCTTCAAACAGATTTAAAAAAAAAATGATTTTGATGAAGAAAAAAATTATTTTGTTGTAATTTATGAACAACGTAAGCTTTAAATTAGATTTTTTGGGGGGAAATAATACTGTCAAGCTTTTCATTGGCATGATATGCATCACTCAACTGATTTGGGTTTTGAGGGGTTTTTGAGACAAATTGACTTATTCGTAGCTCTGATAATTTGCATAATCTAAATTGAGCAGACAACAGAAAAGCTCAGACACACAGCTGCGGTTAACGCCACTAACACATACGGTGTCACAACGCTGTTATTGCACAGATTGCTTTTGACTTAGAGTAAAAACAATGTTATTCAATCTTGTCATTATGTCATGCGATGTAATAATACCAATTATATACATTGCAAAAATATATACAATACTGTATAATACACAATGACAGATTTTTTTTTTTTTTTTTACAAAATCAACAGTAGCATTACACAATAAATCAAATCAATAATTAAGGCATTTAAAAAAAAAAAACTTACTGAACTGATTTTGAAGTGTTCAGGTCAAGATTGAACTATGCAGGACTGAACTGTGACATTTTACCCATTGCAATTTGTGAGAATTTCCTCATGTTACTAAGGGTAATACATCATATTAAAGGAACATATTTTGACTTTTTTTGCAATCACTGTACTGCTTCTAAATCTTGACACTGAGGTTCATTTGCTCCATGAATCATATTGCAGGGTTGTTCTATTTGAACATTTTGGCACTAGACCTGTCTGCTTCTTTGAGATGTCAATGAGTTGTGCATTGACACTGATAAATCAAGATTTGAGCGTGAGATACCAGATTGATGCTGAATACACACTGGAACACACAATTATACACATAACCATGACAAATCTGACTGAAAACATGCACAGATACATTTAAGTGGCTTCTTAATACGCTTACAGATCCACACCTACACAAGTACGTACATACATGCATAGAGAATCTTCCACTTACTAACACACACACACACACACACATATGTGGAACCTGTCCTGCTTTTGCACATAGCCATCATACGCATGTGAGATCACCTCTTGTTGCCACAGCGACACCAACCAGTGGGAACAACACTGTACATGTGACCTGGTTGAGAAGGGGCGGGTCTACAGGATGCTCTGTGCCAACATGTACCTGCTTGTTTAACATCACAGCACATTCTATGGCACTTTTTTCAGTTAGATTGTAGGGAGTTAACTTACACATTCATGTAAGCTTCCTGAATCTAGAATTGCTTCTTATGAAATCAGTGGGATATGGATGAGATAAAGAGAGAGAGTGAGAGAACATGAACTTATCACAACACTGTAAAAAGTATCAATATGTTGCAAGTGATGCCACTTTATGCACCTAGCTAAAATTTGAATTGTGGGACATACAACCTGAAAGTAAACCTAAACATTATGTGACTTCTCTGATCTTAACCCTTTTCGGTTTCTGCTCCACATCTGTGGAATGCTCTTCCTTGAGTGATTAGACACTCTCCAACACTGGACTGTTTTAAAAAGGTCTTTAAAGACTCCTCTATTTAAAGATGTTTATTGTAATTGAGTGTACTTTGTTATAACTGTATTGTTATTATTTTATGGTGTTGTAGCACTTTGTGTTTCAGAAAAGAAACATTACAAATAAAATGCATTTTTATTATTATTAATAATATTATTATTAACTGTAAGCTTCCTCATCATAAAATGAGACATAAAAATATATGAAATCTGGTTAAACAAATCTGACAGGTACAGAATACTTTCTGCCTTTTTGAATTTATAGTGTAACCACAAACATTGCTAAAACAAGCAAACAAAATCTGGCTTTAACCTTACACACACACAAAAAATAATATTATATATATATATATATTATATATATATATTATATTTATATATATATATATATATATATATATATATATATAATGCATTTTCATAAAAAGTGAAGAAAGCATAGCCTTTTAACAATTGACTAAGCATGGATCCAAGGACATAATTTAAAAACTAAACAGGCCAAGCATCCATCAATTAAATATATTTAAAATTAGAGGTAAACTAAATATATTTAAGGGAATAAACACAAATGACAATGTCAGTTGCCCAAATGCTAACAACTGAATGAGATGAGCACAGCAATAAAGTCTGTGTAAACTGTGCAGAAGCGCTATGAAGGGATTGTGACTGAGAACAGGTGGAGGATGTGGAGTAGCCAAAAATATGAAGATTGCCTGCCCAATGAATACTGATAAGCTGCCATGGTCGCTATGGTTATAGTATTCAGCCAATTACAAGACAGCAATACCTGCCTGAACTGTCTAAGACACACACACACACACACACAATAGCAAAACGGCTCATTCATAGAGCTGCAGGCAGCCAGCCAGCCTACTACATAAAAATTCATATTCAAAAGGAACCTTGGAGTTCACCTCAATCTAGGTCCTAAATCATGTACACATGCTGAATATTTAGTTGAAGCTCAGAATGAGTACACTTACGCGTCTTTGCTATTTCCATAACAACCTCCAAAACAGAGTTTATATTAAGATATCACTTAGAAGGTGTAAATCCTCAACAACAAAAAAAACAACAACAACAATACATTAAATATTAAATATGTGTTTTATATGTTAGAAGTCAAAGCTCTGGCTTATAGCATGCAGTACTGCCTTCTCTATAGTATCACAGATTTTCTTGAAAAAACATGACCCATTTCTATCACTCAAAGCATGTGGTTTTGCAGTAATGAAAGAAGTGATCTCAAAAATGATTTGCAAACATTCAACACTACATATAACCTTTCAACAGTACACATTAAATTGCAATGCGGACATTTTGAATAGATTGACTGTCAAGAGCTGGTGCATACAAAGCAAGTGCTGGGTAAAACGAGAGGACATGTATATTATCATAAGAGGAATTATTAAAGATGAATTATTAAACAAGGTGTACGGTTTTTTGTGATGCAAAAAAAATTAAATAAATGATTTCAAATTAATTTAGAATGATGTAAGTAGAAAAGCAGGTTTTTGTTGTTAACACCATTGTTGTCTTGAACTCAAAAGGCAAGGTGTCAATGTCTTTTCACAGTAGATTCTGGTAATCGCCTGACAATATCATGTTCCTTCCCTTCTTCTTGACAACACACGAGGACCTACTATTACAGGCATTCACAGAAAAGAGCCTGGGATAAAACTGCATTAGTTTTGGCATTTAAACAAAGCTATATATATATATATATATATATATATATATATATATATATATATATATATATATATATATATATATATATATATATATATATATATATATATATATATATATTATATATACACACACACACACACACACACACATTTCAATGCATCATAATTTTGAAACAACAGCAACTACTAAAAATACAACAATAATAATAGCAACATACTGTAATGCATTTATTTAATTTGGAAATTCTGTTGGCTAGATGTTAAAATAATTATTTAGTTTAAAAATGTATTTAAAGCTATAATACTATTTCATAGACTAACATTTTTAATAAAATCACAATTGCACTGTGCAAGTGTTTAGTTCCTTGATATTGTTACTGAAAGGTAAATTGTTTAAGACATAATATGTGTTAAGGTTTACTCCGCATATAAAAATGTCTATTTTAATCTGCAACTAACTTGCCTTGGCCTCTAAAATATTATATTTATTTAAAAAAAATACACAGAATAAATTCATAATAGAGTAGACCTAAAGTCTACTGCAAAGAATAAATACGGTATAATGAGAGGTCATTAAGCCAGACGAAAAAAATAAATAAAAAAATGATACTTGTCAAGTTCAAATGCAAGCGCGTTGGAGGACAATAGTGGTGATGTCATGTTTCAACGCGTTCTAAGGCAGAGCTGCAGCAAAGCTGCTTCAAAACTTCAAGCTCAAGACACCACTTATTTTACAAACACACGCCTTATTCCCACACTTCCAAACATTTCACCTCGGTAGTAGCAGCAGCACGTTATATAGCTATCATGCCAGTGATATATTCACAGCCGTTAGGCTACTGTTCCTGCTTTGGGGCCCGCGTCTGCTGAGGCTGGGAACGGTCGCCACTTTCTAAAGGGATGCAGATGAGTCGGGTGCACTTGACATCTTTTCATGACCCATGTCGCCCCCAGCCCCCCCAGCCCGCCGGCGCTGTCTGTCATATTCTGGATAGGGCCGTGGCATTACCACTTGCCCTCGAGCGTGGGAATGGGAGCGTCCAGTCGTTCACATCTACTGCGCTCCGTTTAACGGAATCAATTAAGGAGGACCGACCCCCTCGCTCCCCATGTGCCCACCCCTTTTCATTTTTGTCAGCTCTCTCTATATGTCCTAATTATTTCTGTTTGGGATGCCAGCGCCGTTTCCTGGCCAAAGGCGACCGAGCTGAAATAAATAGTGAGCACGTGGGTTCCTCTCTCTTCACGTGTCAATTTTCAGTAAATTGGTGAGAGCATACAAACTCGAGTATTATTAAATTAATCTCTGATAGTCTATTAATTTATTACGCCACTAAACAATATTTAAAACAACATTTCCTCAGGGAAAAACGAAGCTGACTCTTTTGTTTGCTTGTGTTAACGTTTAGCCTACTTTTTTTTTTTTTTTTGGGGCGCAAGCATTAAGAAATGCATACTTTTCACAGCAACATAACATAAAATGAAACCTAAATAAACAAATAATTAACACCCAAATTCTTGTTTGACAATGTGTCTAGCCAACAATTCTCAAAACGACTGACATAGCCTATAATGCATTTTTGTTCATGTATCTTCGTGTCTTGAGGCATCCAGAGTTTTCGATGAGCCAGGAGGCAGTTTTTACTTTCGGTTATCTAGCTTTATGAAGTGCAACATACTCATACAGCTAGATAACCAAAGATAACAACTCGCTTCCAATTCCACAACAGTAATCCCCGGATACCTCCGTGTCTGGTGTGCAAGAATAAATCCAAGTGAAGAAGTTGCTAAAACAACAAAAAATAGGCACGGGACTTCACAATTGTCATTGGTAGTTCTTAAAAGTAGGTATGCTCGCAACAAAAATATATGACAGTTTCTTCACAGGGAACTGAGAATCAAAACGGAAGCTATAATCCATTTGACATCGGAGAAGTTAACGTTAAAACAATATGAGAGTTGGAGCCTGTCGGATAAGAAGCAGTCATCCTCACACAGGCCATCATTTGCATTGCAAATTACCTCCCGATCTCACAAAAGGCTCCTTTGGCTCTATTAAATCGTGGCAGCATCGATAGATATCCCACGGAACCAACAGCGATATTATACAAAAGAGAAATCCGATTCCAGAGGGAAAAAAGTGCACACGGAAATAACGTCGCGTTTGTTTCGCCACTGAATGGAGAGATCTGGCTCTTATTTTTAGCCGAGTGGTGGCAGGTTGTCCGTGCACGGAGGAGATCGGTAATGCCACGGATCCCTGAGAGCTGCTATGAGAGAGACGAGAGGAGGATTGTGTTGCTGCTGCCAGCGGTCTGAGAGAGGGAACAGGGCCACATCTCGAGGAGTGGGGGGCGGAGGGGGTAAGCGGGGGGACGGGCTTCCAGTACCAAAATATGGACCAGCTAGAAAAGGTCAAAGGTCTCGGACCACAGGAGTGCAAGGTCATGATGAAGGTGGGGATGATGATGATGATGTCATTAGAAATCTCCAGAGCGCGTTAGCATCCCTCGCGCAGGTTGAAGCGGCGATCCTTACGCATAACGCATTTTCAAAGGCGACTATACTTGATGGAAATATTTGAAAGGCAACGCCAATCACTCTCGCTCACGAGGATTTTGGTTTTTAGTGTAACTGAATACAAGGAAATGCTCGCCGGCGACAAGAGGAATCTTGCGATTGTTCCCCTCTGACACTAACAGTCAACACGCAAAGGTATGTAGCAGCTGCTCTCTAGACAGAGTGAGGTGTTATCAGAATCTTATTTTTAAATGGATTACATACTCATGCCTACTTTCTGTTCCGTGAGAACAGTAATTGAATACAGTAAGTGGATAACAAACCTATCAATCAAAACGTGATGCTGACTCTCCAGCATCTGTGTGGGTTTCAGAATTTGGGAGTCAACACAGCACTACTCTTTCTCTCTCCCTCTCTGTCTGTGTGTATGCGTGTGATCGAAAAGTTGAAAAACATTCTCAATAAAACTATTTATATCACTCATCGTGTACAATGTGTCTTAAATTCATTTACACTATATCATTAACTGTATAGACCACCTGAAACGTCACAAACAGATGTCAGTACACAAGGTTTTCTGCAGGCCTGTACAGTAACATACACAAATAATGGAAAGAATAGGTATAGGTCTCTTTAAGTTGTAAAACGTCTGCCTCAATGAGAGCGATTAAGACATTTGACTCAAATGTCCACATGAAGCTATGCTTATTGATTATAATCAATTACAACTCACATAACATCTCACAGAAATGTGTGTTAAAAAAAATAAAAGTGTGTTTGATGCATGGCCTCCAATCAAAATTACTGTCTAAGCAGCACAACAAGAATACTTCTGTTCCAAAATGCTAAATTAAATTCCCTTGCGTATAAATTGTGAGACTTTGTCACCTTGTATTATCACTGCATGAGACTTCTGGCCTTGAGACAAGTGCTTTGTGTTAGATCAGTCCAAAGTATGTTAATATCTATGACACTGTTCTACAAAAACTCTAATGTAGTTAAATTTCTTTCGTCAAAATCTGTAATGCAACTTATAGCATTGTATTATTAATGGACAAAAAAAGAGAGAGAGAAAAGACAGGAAAAAAAGAGAAGTGTTTCCAGATGTACTCACTTGAGCAAAGATTTTTTATAATTATGCCGAAGTCGACGTGACCAGATGCAACTCCTGCTGAAGTATGAAGCCGGCGTGCACGGGCTGCTTTCGGTTTAAAATTGCCGCTAATACGCAGTTCATTACGCGTGCCTCAGCGGCTCTGATTCTCTTTAGAGCACAGTCCAAGCGCACGAGAACGACAGCCACCGTATCAGCGAGAGCCAGTGAGAAGGGGAGAGGGAGAGGAGGGGTTGAGAAGTTTCCCATAACCTATTTGTCTGCAGCACCAAATAGAAAAGTGCACTGTTGAGCAGAGAAGGTCGGCATGCTCACCCCCCCCCCATTATTTTTTCTTTTTTTTTTCTTTTTTTTTTCATGAAGGGTTTTCGGGAGGGGCAGTCCTCTCTGTGAAAGAAAGGACGTGCTCTGAAATTCAAACAAGTTCGCCAGGTCTTTTGTTGGACTTGAACTGAGGCGGCATTGTTCCTCTATTGGCGTGGACTAGCCTCAAGTTCCCAGACCAGGTTACGGATTGACTGCGGTAATGAATTTGCTCCGAGCGCTTCTGCCCAACACATTTTGACTGACGGAACGAAATGGCCATCTGACACTGAGAGGACATCATCAGCTCACGGAAAACTTACACACTGATTTGTAATAGCTCGTGAAGAAAAGAAAAATAAACAATAAAAGAGAAAAGTGAAATTGGTCCTATTTAAACTCACCATAACCTCACGCTCGAGTGCGCGCACGCAAGCTCAGAATAGGGCCTCAGGCTGTTAAATTTTTACATCGTGCCATGAATACACACAATAATATTTGCAGTCTACTATCTACACAATCATTTCTCTTTTGGCGCATCTATAGTTACAATTAGTGCAACTATCCAATATATATATATATATATATATATATATATATATATATATATATATATATATAGTGCAACTTACTTTTGATAGGCTATGCACATTAGTAATTAAGTAATGAATAATAATATTATGTTTTGTCAATGTCCTATCAGATTATGATATAAAAAATATTGAAAACCGTTGCTATAGTTACCTCCTCTGGCGACTGAGATTGCTGTGGATCAGCATAATATTTGAATACGCGCACTGATTTACTTCTATTTCCGAAACACACATACGGTATGTAACAAAGAATATTCACTTGTGAGATCTGATGCCAGACCTTTTGTTTTGATATTCAATGATAACGGCTTCAAAGATAAATTAAGGGGGTCAGACCCACCCCAAAACCTTTATTCACACCACACATATTTATATAACATAGCCTAATCTAATAACAATAATAATTATTATTGTCATAATAGCATTTTCTTTATTTAATGATCAAGTTCAGATTTTGAAAATACATTTCTTAAATGTAAGATTCTGAACGTTTCTAAATGGTGTTAACTAATTCTTATTCCTTCACTGTTCTCAATTATTGCCAGCACTTGTGTTTGACTAAAACGAATTCACGTTTAGATTTTACAACGAGGTCACGTCCGATGACGTAGCAAGCCTATCGGCTACGTGCAGCCATATTTAAATACATCAGGGAAATTAGCGCATCAAATATGCAAATCCCCCAACATAGCCTTTCTTTCAGCGGTCGGAGTAATTTCCCCTCATCGACTTCGAGGTGGCTCGTTTCTTTTTCGGAAGAATATGTAAGTTGCTGTTTTTTTTTTTTTTTTTTATTGAAAGGAAGAACCTTTCTTGACCGTGAAACTGGACCATATGCAGCAAAGAAGCGGAGACTCATTGCCAGGGATGTCGCTCATCATGCATAATGAGACGCCTGCTCCGCCATTCTTACATCTTCACCGCAGTTGGTCCTTGCGAGTGTATTATTTTTAATATTGATGCATATTTAAAAGGTATATTTGAATTTCCTTTGCATTCACGGTGCATGGCTGCGTTTTCTCGATTCCATTTTATTTCATGCGCCTTTGGCTCTTCGCGATGCGGATTTTTATTGCATAGGTTACGCTACAGCATTGTCTCCATCATTGTTTATTTTAATCCATTTAAAGAAAGTTAAACAATACTTAAGGTGTATATATATATATATATATATATATATATATATATATATATATATATATATATATATATATATATATATATATATATATATATATATATATATTTTTTTTTTTTTAACTTAGCTATTCCTTCTTTTGAGCGTCTCAAACAAAAAGGCACAGAGCGCATTATGTTACATTAGCATATCATTAAGTTAGAGCATCTCTCATAAAGAAATAGTCGGTTAAAAGATACTACAACTGCAATTAGCTACTAGAAGCAGAAAATATTTTCATGCAATTTGAAGTAGTCTATACGAACAAAATGAGTAAAACAAAATTGTACTTAGCAGTAGGCTATAAACACATTATTATTAGAGAACAACAACAACAACAAAAATAATATTTTGTAAATTATTAGGTACCTAGTAGGCTAAATGAGCATCACATCTTTAGTTCTCTTTAGCTGTCTAGCCCACATGAACAAATAATCTGCTAGTAGTCTAAACAAAGAAAAGCTGAAATCATGAGGCAAATGCTTTAAAAAAATGAATGAACGATATCTATTGCATTGAACTTGGCATCGACACAAACATCATCGACCTCAAAACTTACCGCTAAAGTCATCATTAGGCCTAATATCCACTTCCTATTAATATAACTGCGTTTACTTTCGAGTCAAGACTCTTTTCCAGAACTTCTCAGGCGCAATCTTAGGCATCTCTTCTTCATAGTTCCTACTCGTAAAGCGTCTGATCTTCATCTTGTGAACCCTTGCTCAACTGATCTGGCACCCAATAGAAGTGGTCAGACGGGCACACGCGTAAAGATTGATTCCCAATGGGTCAACACACGTGCTGTCCTATGCTCGCATGTTTTCCGCCTTAGACTTCAGACAGCCCTGCTATATCTCTTTATACCAACAGACGTCAATAAGAAAAACAGGACTTACTTGGACTCTTCATGTCCTCGTCTTGACGACTTCACGGTCCGAAGTTGTGTAGCACATGTGTGATCTGCTGCGTCTGTTTGCAACACAGCAGGACCGCGATTACCATACTTATGCATATTTAAAACCTATAGAGAAAGGGACTTCAAACTTTCCCACAGCTCTTATAAATATAACGGCAGGCAATGAATCACCATAACGTCCCAAATTATAATATAAACCATATACAACTCTTATCTGTATAATTGGAGAATGAATTAGCCATCTTCAAATCTTAATTTATTTTCATCAGATTCTTATATTATTCTGCATTACATTCGAAGCATTTTGCCATTGACTGGTCTTCTGGACCAAGTAACCTAATCTATAGGCTATAAAGTTAGTGCAAATTTAGGCTTATTTCGACTTCGCGGAGAAAGAGATTCATGCAATTCCCGAAGACACCCTTAAAACCTAATCCAAAAGTGCCTTAATAACTTTGAAAATGTTTTCGAGGCTCATGAAAAAATGTTTTAATGAGAGGAAGTGGCATTTTTAGGATTTTTGTATTCACTGAAGCTTTCACACATTTTATAGTCATTGTACAGCCTAACCGTTAGCCTACTCTATTTAAGATTAAACGTACAAAAACAAGACAGAACAAACAAAAAATTATTATTGTTTTTGCGTATCTTTAACAGGATATATAGCTATAGCTATATATATATATATATATATATATATATATATATATATATATATATATATATATATAGCTATAGCTATATATATATATATATATATATATATATATATATATATATATATATATATATATATATATATATATATATATACACACACATATATATTTACGTGTTCCTGTATATTCTGTTAATAGATTGATAAGATAATGATTCTTATTATCGATATATAAACAAATACAGTAAAGGGAAAAATATAGGCAACAAACTGTCTTAATGGTCATCTGTATTCCAGCCTCTTTAATTACGCGTGTAGATTATGAGAACGAGAAAACCGAACGTCTAAAGCGTCTAAACGAGCATAGGCTATGGCTTATTTCTGTTTCTCCTCTCAATTATATCTCTCTTGGTTCTTTCATAATCATTGATAGATAGGATATATATAAAATAGGTCCTAAAATATATGGAGAGACTTTTTGTTTAAGTGAGTTAGACGTATGACAGAGAGGGTGGAGAGGGAATAAGAGAGAGGAGGAAGGCTCATTTCAAGGTGATTCAATACAAAGACATTCATGTTTTCTTTCTATTGTTCAGCTGTGCCGAATAATGCAGTGCACATTCTTCGATTAACGGGGAATTTACATGAAACGGTGGGCATTTACAAATGTTTTATAGTGTTAATAAACTTTAGTTTTTCCCTCCCCCTTTTCAACTGCTTGGCTTTTTTTTTCGTGTTGGACACATACCTTGTGGCCAATTCATCTAAACGTGTAAGACAGCAAATACAACAATAAACTGTATTCTAAATGGTATTTCAAGCCATTTCGAAATATTGCCTCAGCCATTCGTTCTCTAGAAATTCATTTGAAGTGAGAAAAGGAAATTTGAGTCACCGTGATGCGTCTCCGAAACACGTGGCGACATCTGGCGGTGAAATGCTTTGTGGCGCTCTCCAGCAGAAACAAATAATTTATCAGGAGACACGAGCGATAACTCCACGTGAACATAGGCTACCATTCATACTGTCTTAATGTAATTTATCATGTTAATTCTATTTGATTATGTATTAATTTTTTTCTCTCAAAGCTTCCATTAATATAAATCTACGACTGTCGTCATATTTTTATAAGCAGACTGATTGATACAACGAGTTTAAATTGTAATCAAATATTGATAGATAAATAGGCCAAATACTAATCTTTAAATTATACAGGAGCCTTGTGTCCCTTTTTTATTTTTGTAGACACGTTAGACAGACTACACACATTTCTGTTTTGGGGAAATAAAATGTAGTATAGGCTACTACACGCACTATAATAGCAACAGTTTTGAAAACATAGATCCACATATTGGCTATACGGTAGATTTCTTTGTTAGTCCGTTTTATTTTTGTTACCCTCAATTATCTCTCATTTATTAGTAATGACTAGGCTAACTGTCGCTCTTGTTGCAAATTATATCCAGTAGCCTATGTGCAGTTAACTGTAAAAACACGAGGGAAAGTCGTTTATACTAGACTACTTTACGCTTTCTTACTTAAGACAGACCCCTTAATAAAGCCAGGAAACATTGTCGAATCCACTTCTGACCAATACGCGGGTTACACGCGATGCGTGCTCAAGATCATGCAGTTATATGCTTATTGCACGGATTTGTAATTTATTATTATTATTATTTTACACTGTGATAATCGCTTTAAAGAATACATTAATATCCTAGTAGTATTAACGCGCATAGTTTAATTTAAAAAAAATCACCTTAAATGCCATGTTACAAAAAAAAAAAAAAAAAAACTTAACAGTTAACTATGTTCACTTGATGCTTGTCAAAAATACACCTGCATGCCCTCCTTTTCTATAAAGCTTATTGACGAGCAAATATTTATGTATGCTAAAAAGAAAGAAAGAAAGAAAGAAAGAGGGAGAAAGCGAGAAATCATATTTTGAGTCTAAAAATATTCGTCTGTTAAATTTCGATATTCTCCCCAAAATATCCGCAACTAATGTAGCTAATAGCCTATTTGTCGATGATGATGACATGAAGACTATCCAATGGATGATGAATAAATAACAAATTAATTAAATGAATAATAAATTAAAACAAAATAACTAGAAGCAGATTAACTTCTAACAAACTTTTTCGTTTTGCTTTTCGCTCATTTCTTAGCAGAAAGCTACCGTCAGCATGAGTTTCTTGCAACGATTATAGCTGTGCCCATTCGAGCTTTTTATTTATTTATTTATTATTTATTTTATTTTTTTATTGTGAAAAGTTTCACAGTGTTCCATATATTAATGGTATTTATGACGTTTTACATTTTCATTTAGCTATTAATTGTCCATTTGTCTCGCAATTATTTTAGCGTTATTACAGATCCAAGATTTCAGTTTTCAGTTCAAGTTTAGACTACAAATTATTTCAAGTGCACCTTTGATTCTGTTTTTTTTTCTCTATTTTTTTTTTCGTTTGTTGTGTTCGTGTATAATGTTTTTTTTAAAAGACTTGTGAAAGTGTAAAGTGTAGGAGAGATAATATCTTCTGTGCAACATCTGGAGGAGTGGAAAATAATGTTGATTAAACGTTGAAATAATCTTTGTTGTGAGTGTCTTTTTGATCATCACAGGCAAACATACTTACATTTTAGTTTTATACAGAGCTACAATAGTATATATGTAAATGATCCACATCAAAGTTTGAGTTTACACAAGAGCCACATTTACATATAGCCTATGTGACAACTTCATGATGTTCTCAGATCTGGGGAAAAATGAATTACAAAATTATATTCACAGATTCCCAGAATCTATGTGATGAAAGTGGCCTATTTTAAATATTCAAATGTTACATTATTTGTACAGGGCAGGTCAATAGCAAATAATGCGATCAAGCAGAAACAGCTTAAAATACACTCAGTAACAAAAACAAATCAAATTCGGCACATAATTCAAATAGCCTACACAATTAATGTCTAATTAAAGAGTTTGAATATGTATCATACGTAGAGTTTGTGCAGTATGATTGTATGTTTAACACGTTTTACAGAGATTAGTTCAGAAATCTCAGTTTCACCGGAGAAGCGGGGGAATGAAATAAGGCAAAAATCTGTAACAATGGTGACATCTTGTGGCCAGAAAGATTAATTGTCTCTTCAACAGCTTTCACTGTTTCTACAATGTATAATCGTAGGTCTAGCATTTTCCTGAAAACATTTTACATTGTCGATAAAGGCAATTAATAAACCAATGCACAAATATAAAGGTCGCTAGTTTAGACTAGGCTATAACGCGTAGCCTACACATTAAATCTACTGTGTTACTACTGTTAGCCATAATACCTGTCTACTAATAAATGCTAGCCCTTTCAAATATTTGAGTAACATTCTGGAGCTAAACATAGCCTGTTTTCAAGGGAGACAAGAAGAAACTCCAGCTCAGAGCTTGTTAACTTTATCTGAGGGATGGTCAGGTGTGTCAGAGTGTGTTCATCAGAAGAACCTTAGATTAAACTTGTAACGTTACTTTCACAATCCTTCAATTTGGGCGACCAAACAATATTAAAGCAGAAGCAAAGCAACCGTTAACCGTTCTGAAGCTCTTACCTCCCTCAGAACACGAAAAGCTGTATAGATGTTTACCTGTTTTCTTCCTGTTTATGGTTTCGTTGCTTTATTCTACTGTTTTTAGCAGGTTTGGCGTTGTTGAAAGGTAAGTAATCTCGAAAATTCTACACTCTCTAAACTCAAGAAAATGCGCTATGTTCAGCTTCCGGTGCCAAATATGGACTGGCCGCTGTGCACGCGACAGAAAAGCGCCTAAAAGCCTACTGATTGGCTGAACAAACCCAATAGATATTCGTGTAATCTATTGGGCCAGTTTTTTTAAAAAAATAGTATCTTTTAAGAAACAGGATTCAATTTTACAAAAGTGTTCTGAGAGGTTGTGTGAATGTATGATGAATATAATTTAATATTTTATTCAGTCAAACTAAGTGTTTGTTGACTATCCCAGCTTCTACGCTGCATAGCTACAAACCATGAAAGGTAAAGCCTTGCGCATATTTGAAGACAGGCCCATACATACTGACCTTAATAATAATAACATTAATAATTATGTACCGATGTTTCTACGATTAACCATTTTTAGTGAACAATGTGTGGTTTAGAGATACTGGCTAAATACATGTTCACACAGATATCTTGCAGTCAAGTTGAGGGACAGAACACAATAAAAAATCACACCAGGACGTCTGTGTAACTAAGAAAGCCAGTAAGTTTACTGAATTCTCTGCAAAATACAAATACCTTTTTTTAGTCCCAGCAGGAGAAACAATTTTTATTCCATACATTAATTTTTACTACATTACAGCTGAATCAAGTCCCTTGAGATACAGAGATGTGGTTTAATTTAATGACATCTTGTCTTCAAGTGGCGACAAAGTCCAGCTTGTGCCGCTGAAAGCCTCTTTCTTCTGGTTAGCTGTAGGTTTATACAAGCTACATTTGTTACTACAGAATTTTTCAGCATTTTTTTTTTTCATTTTTATTTTGTTAATTATATACTTAATGGAAACAACAAGAGAAAGAGAGAGATAGAGAGAGGAAAAAACAAAAAGGTCAACCAAAAAAAAAAAAAAAAAAAATTCTATTAAAAAAAGGAAATAAAATTAACCGGAGCCATATATGGACAGTTGAAATCTATATAACAAACAATGGCGTTTTCACAATACCGTACACTTGTTAGTTAGAGGAGAATGTTCCCAATTCTCAACAAGACCAACTCGTTTGAAAGGTAATCTGAGGCACTGGGAGGGTGAGTCAGAGGTACCAGCCACTATGAACAACTTGTGAAGAAACACCAGAAAGGATAATGGATCGGCAAACATAACATCACTTGTCTTTGGTAGAAAAAACAGACTAACACATGTCCTGTCAAAATCACAGAATGCACAATGATAGATATGTATATCAACTGAACAAAACTAGTCACAATCCACTAACTGATGATACAAGCTTACACAAGCAGTCATGAGGTATCTATGACTGTGCTGTCGTATATTAGAAAATCTTCAGTGCAATGTCAATTAATGTGAGACTGGAAAATGTTGTGAATATTCCAGACCAGAGTGGATACCTTGTGCTTATTAAAAAGGGGAAAGGGGGGCATGTTTATGAGTGCAACTTAAATTTAAAAGCATCATTCTGAATGCATTTGCCCCTGAAAGACTCAGTCCGGTGAAGGGAAAAAAAAGAAGGGGAAAGAAAAGACGATTAAACGTATGCAACTGCACATCCCCGCAATGGGGAAAACATTATGACCATATTTTTTTTTATCATATATATTCATATATTAGAAAGCTATACACAAGCATGTTAATTTCACAGATTTTTTTTTTAAAAAAGTTTCTTAATATTAATATTCAATATACTTAGAAATACACATTTAAAAACAAAACTTCTACAAAGAAAGAGAGAGAGAGAGAAAAACACTGAGCAAAGCAAGGGTTCACTGTCTTAGTTCTCGTGGCTTACGGTTTGAAAAGCCCAAGGTTTCTCATCCTTTTTCATTTCTCATATAAGCAAAGCTATCAAAACACATTCTGGCTCTTATAAACTACAAAAAGCCACAAAAATGCTTTGCATTGTATTCCTTTTTGATATGAAAATATAAGCAAGTGTATCATACTTTTTTTTTCTCTTTTTCTTATTTTAATACTGAACAACAACTGCAAATCCTAGGTTAAAATGTCATCAGACTGAAGTAACATGGCTCTTAATTTAAAGTCCTTCATCCCCGTCCTACTATCTTCTTTCATCAGCAGGAGAGTTTTTTGTTTATAGTTTTTTTCTGAAATACCCACTCCCCCATAACTTAACCAAAGAACCTGCACATATATCTGTACAATCCTTCGAAATTCTTGCATAACAGTTATGTTTGTGTGTAATCAGCAACCTTGACCGTTCCCCCGTGTCCCAGCCTTTTCTCTATGTACAATACGTTGAACCTGCAACATGACATTGTCACCCATAACATACATTTAGCGAAGAGGGCCTCCTGAAGAGAGGAAAATCTAAAAAAAGGAATCTGTACATATTGTACAGGGACAACGACTCAAGTGCTAAGCTGTCACCTCCGCGATACGCTCTCTGCTGTGCTCCTCTTGTGGCTGAACATCACTGAGGCATGTACTTTGCAAAAAAAAAAAAAAAAAAATATCAGAGAGTACCTGACACATTTTGTTGGTTTGTTACTCTGCATACATGTACACCTACACAACGTGTAAATATATATGCATATATGGTAATTCTTTACATTGTATTCCACAAACTGCACATATTATGCATAGTAACCCCACCCACTAAACCCTCCCCAACCCTGGTGTATCAGTCCTCCTTGTCGCTTCCCTCCCTGAAAACCCATCAATCACAACAATATGTATATTAGACATAATCTGTTGAAATAATAATAATAATAATAATAAAAATACAGGTAATTTCGAGAGCACTTCCTCCCCTCTCTACAGCAAATCAGAGGATAAGGGAGAGCAATGATTAGCATGTGAGCTGCTTCGCATGGGGAGGTCAAGATCGAGGATGGGGCAGTCCAAGGGGGGCATGGCTTATCATGTGGCCCACCCCTCCGAGAGGCGGACACGCTTGATGGATGGGCTGTCTTGCTCATCCAGGCCGGGCCGGCCCAATCCTAATGGCGTATGGAAGTCGGGACGGTGGTCGTCGCGGTCGCTGCCTTCATGCGAGCTGCCGCAGCTGCTGAGGCTGTCGGCCGGGGAGCGGCCCGAGTCCTGTCGCCCCTGTGGGGGCAGGCCCTGGTGCTGCTGGTGGGACAGTGGCGGGCCGTAGCCGGCGGGCGTGGTGCTGCTGGATCGATCTCTAGGAGGAGAAACAGGTTCGGACTTGATGTGCAGGCTTTGAGTAGAGGGCAGGGAGAGATTTGAACCCTGACATAAGTGAGAGCTAGAGCAATTTCTGTAGGAAGGAAAGGAAATGAAGGGGGTTACGGATCGGAACGAGTGCTGGTGCACTCCTGTACACAGGTGCCAAAGATACAATCAAATCACGGACATTTCTTTAACAATATTTCAACTTTTGCAGAATTGCGAAAAGTTTTCTATACAGAACAGTAAGAACAGTGAGAGAAAGTTGCATATATTAAGTGTGTAAGAGTTAAAACTGGCTATGTGACGTGTGTATGGGTGATTAAGTGCACGTGTGTTTGGACTTACCCCAGCTGACTGAGAGCAGAGTGCTGCATGTTCTGGATCTGATGCTGCTGCCATCCGCTCATTGAGCCCAGATGCAGAGTGTTGGCACTGTTAAAGCCAGATATCGAGGAGAGATCCGCACTGCTCAGGGAATATTCTAAAAGAAAACACATGACCTGGGTTAACATTTGCATCTGAAACTACCGTCCTGCTTATTTGGATAACAATGTCTCCGCCTGCTGGAGAGACAGAACTATTACATGCTAAATCAAAATGAGATTCTGCATTCAGTGTAGGTTTAACGCAGTGATAGCCAAACAATAAATAAATAAAAACCATAATAATAAATAAAATAAATTAAGAAAAAACAATCAATTCTAATTCCAATAATCTATACATGTTAATTTCAAACAAGTGTAATCCTTATATTTAATAATATATTTAATACTGCAATGTTGTTATACTTAGAAATAAAATAAACTTCTACAGAGAGAGAGAGAGAGAGAGAGAGAGAGAAAATCATCTCAAATTTCATGTTTTAGGTTGAAAAGCTCAAGATTTCTTTTTTTTTACTATCATTTTTATTTTTATTTAAAAAAAAATTATTCATGCATAAAGATTTTGCATTAATTTCATCTGGGTTTAATAAAGTAATCTATACATTAAAAAAATAAATAAGTAAATCAATAAATAAACAAATTAAATGTTTAAATGTATTCATTCTTAATGTTAGTTATGTCAATTTACAGTAATTAGTAATAGATCATTATAGATCACTGAACAGTATTTTAGATTGTTATTTTAACAGTAATTATTATATTTGTATGATAAACATTTTATTTACTTATTAATAAAAATTAAACATTAAATTGATATAACTATATAAAATAAAATGTATTCCTCTATCTGAAAACGTTTTAAATATTGTGCTTAAGATGTCAAATCAGTATATAGTACAAAGTCTATTTATTGTTAAGTGTTTGTGAATATAGTTTTATGGCAGATCAAGTGCTACCTACCAGTACCATATGAGGTGGAAATGGCTGATGGGTAGCCGCCCATTCCCTGTCCCGGTAGAGTAGGTGTCGCTACAGAAACCACGGGGGTCGCCAGTGACTGCGCGGACTGAGAGTTGTTTATTCTCTGATTCTAGAAGAAGAGGAAGAGAGCAGAGGAACACATATAGATGACTTATCACATATAGATGACGCATCCCCCCCAAAATAATGAATGAAAAATAATCACTTGACATAAAGCACCACTGAAGCCTCTCAACCTATGATTTGCAATCCCTCATAGGGCATTGGTCGCTATAGAAACTCAAGGTCTCCAAGGCAACAGAGGGTTGGAGGTGTTTTCTCCTCTTTTGTGGAGCTGGCATGATGACTGAACGATGTGACAGAGATTAAGAAAAGCAGAGGTGGAGATGGAGAGGTCAATAAGACCTGAAAATGAGGCTCTTATGACCACTAGATGTCACTCTGGAGCTTGGCTGTGTAAATGTTCCTTATTCACTAACATGACTTTTCCAGGTCAGCATGTGCACTTATATTTGCATAAGAACAATACGCTAAACAACACCTTAGGGCACGCTATTCGTTTTCTATGCACATGAGGATGACAAATTCCCTTCAGGTCTATTAGCCCATGTCAGGGGTTTGAGTGACAGTGTCACTTACCAACAGAAGGTCAACATCCCCAGACTGATGGCAGTAAAGGGAGGGTGATAAATCCAGAATTAGTCAAGCTGAGGGCCACCTATATGAGACTATGTGAACCTACAGCTGAGCACTTTGCTAAACAACACCAAAGCTGAGGAGACTGATTATGAAGGACTCTCTATTTTTTGTAAGCTTAATTTATGAAACTACTGAAGAGGAAATGAGAAGAAAGGACAGGAGAACCACAGACGATTATGAAGGAACTGGGGTGCATGGGTTGTATCATCAGGGCTCACACTGCTATGAACTTACAATAGAGGGCATGTTGTTCTTGGCCCCGGGTGGGATGAGAACTCGTAGGTCAGGTTTACGGCTGTTCATCCCCAGGTTCACTGGTGGAGGGGACTTGGCCTGCATGCTCTTGTTCATGCCTCCGGAGGACACCAGAAGTCCTGGAGAGTTACGATGGTTTCCATAGCCATTTCCTAATGCGAGACAGAAAGGGAGGGGAAAAGGCGTTAGACACAAGAGAACCAAATTAAGTACATCAAACTTTCACCATGCCACACAATTTAAGCTTCATTTGAGTCTCTCGCCTGCACCAGAATGCACCATTTCCACCGTCATCTACTGTGAAGCCTCTATTCAAGCCTGTCTGCAGCTCTCCACACGGTTCCAGTGAGCCTTCACCACATGCAGCCATTAAACACCGTTTTATCCGTTCTGGAGTATTGCAACCATCTTTCACCAAGAATGTGCTCTTTCAATTCGACGTTTCCACACCATTTCACGCAACGTTCACCTCCACCACCACTCATTCATTTGTACCAAGCACTTGGTAAACACACCCTCTCATTCACCCTCCATCAAACCAAACCAGACTAATTCAGCTACCCCAAATCACCCCATCACGCTCGGATGATTTTCACTCATGAATCATTATATGTCATTATGATTCAAAATATGGTTTTTGTCGGCCTCTGGGTAAAAAAGATCCAAGTTCCCAGTTCAACTGATTATCAGGGATAAGCTACATTATTTTTCTTGAAATTCTTTAAAGGTAGGACAAAATATTTTAAAAACAGCAACATTCTCACTTTGAAATTAACATGAAATACCATTACATTATTTTATTTATCTAAAATTATTACATTATCACTCATTAGTTGTCCAACCTGTAATAACTCAATACTTCATATAGATAAAAAAATATATGAATCTTATTAATTTTATAATCAGAAATGTAAAAAAACAAAAATGGAAACATATATTTATTTAAATGTCATATATAATGATGTAAAGTATGTAAAAAATGATGTAAAAAAAAGGCTTTTTACCCTGCATTTGATCCTCAAAAAACAAAACTAAACAAACAAAAACAAAACAAAACAAACAAACAACAAACACAAAACACAAAACATAAAACATAAACCATAAACCATAAACCATAAACCAAACCAAACCAAACAAAAAACAATCACTGGTAAGAGTAATTTTTTAATTAATTTTTATTTGTCATTATTTGTGCTAATATTTAAAATGTAACTTGGTAAAAAATATGATGCAAGTCTAGTCTTTCTAAAGAGTGCAAAGGTCTATGTGAGGATGAGGTGTTTGGTCTAAAGCTAAACCGAATTGATGACAGATTGCTTGAGAATGTTTCTGTTTCTGAGCAAACTGTTGCAGCATCATGTCTCTTTAAAAAAAAGTTGAGAGTTGAAAATGTGGAGTGTGGGTAGATGAAGAGAAAGAGAGAGGAGAGAGATGAGGCTCATTTGTTCCTCTCGTGGTTTCGCGGTAAGGAGGCAGGTGTTTGATGAATAGAGACAGGTGGCATGCGTTGGTGCTTTAAGAGCTCATGTCAAATGAGAGCAAAACAGTAAAAACTTAATTAGAAAGCTCATTAAGAAAAAATTATTCATTTAAAAAATACATCTTTTTTGACAAGAACATTGATGTTTTTGTTCAAACACTTCATGTAAGACAAATTCATTTCCTTATTTGGAATTAATAAAAATCCTGCAAATCCATTACATTTAATTTTGAAATATTTGAATGTACAATATAAGGGAGAAAATGGATTCTGAATGATATTCCAGTCATTTCAGGCCCAACTGTAAAAGATCACTCCAAGTCCCATCTGGAGCACAATGGGAAGGTTGCCACTATCACATCTCATTTCCCAAAGCAGCAGTCTCTATAAATTACATAAAATCCATGGCCCTTAAGTATTGAGAGTGAAGGCCATCATTTGGCAATCAATGATAAATACATGTGTGCACATGTGGCTTTCTCTTATGACTACCAGAAGTGGATCAGACAAGCAATCTTTATTCCTCATCCACAATTGCTAACCCAACTTCATCATCTCCAAAGAACCAGAGAGGGTACATTATACTGGAAAAAATACAGAGTACAGAGTCTTTGTTTCAATCCAGATCCCTCTAGTTTTTTTTTTTTTTTGCTTTCGAGGGGGAAAATGTGGAGTGCTGCATGGCTTTTGCCACTTAAAAGAGGGTTAGGAATTATACGGTAGACATAAATGAATTTCCCAATCATACACTCGAGAGGAAAACTAGATGCAGATGTCGTCCTCGGCAATTTCGCCATGGTGATTTTTCTTTAATTTGAAGGCGATGGTTTTTGTTGTTTTCAAATGAGAAGTCTTGAAAGCGCAATTTGCACGATTCAAGGAAAATAAGGAGGACATGAGTCGGGAACCAGGAAGAGTAAGTGTGATTGTGAGAGACTGTTTGTACAAGTGTGAGCGGGTGGATGTTAATGCCATGTGCACTGGTACACTTCCTGTCTCCTCATACATAGTGAAGTACGGGGCTCGAAAAACAGCTGGTTTGAGCTCTTCTCTAAACACTTAAACAGCTACACTTCATTGTTCACAGTGGAGATGAGGAAATAACACAGCATTTGATAAAAATATATTTCCACATTTAAATGAATATTAGGGGTTCAGCTCAAGTTGAGCTCAATCCACAACACTTGTGGCATAATGCTGATAAAAAAAAAGAACTTATGCCTGCTTTTTCTCTCTCTAAAATAATAATAATAAAAATAAATAGCAATTACAAAAATCTTCCCCTAGTGAAAGTTAGGGTAAATATATTTAAATATATTTCATGCTAAGTAAATAACAAATACATTCACATATTTATGTACTTAATACTCTGAAAAAATTATATATATATTTATATCAGTAAGTCTCAAGAGATATGTCACTAAATATGTTGACAGATTTGAACTGTATGACAATGTATTTTAAATATATTATTATTATTCTTTTTTTTTAACAGGGTCACTACAGTGAGAAACCTACAATGGAAATAACTGGGGCAATTTGTAAACATTAAAATCACTTTTTTCTATAGTATAGCCACAATACAATAACAATATGCATGTTGACGATTATGAGAAAAAAAAAAGGTTTTCTAAATACTGGTCAATTCACAAGTACTGTAAGTGCTTTTATAAAATTATATGCTGAACATATTTGCTTTTAAATCCTTAAAAATTCACTTCCATTATAAGTGTCTAACCTTAATTTTGATATGTGTGTTTATGTCTTGAACCGAAGTCAAAATCTTCATTTAAAGTGTTTCAACAAATCAGGCCTTATATAAGGTTCAGTGTATAACTGTGCATTTGGAACTTTTTTTTTTTTTTTTAGATTTAAGCCATTTGACAAATGCACATTATTACTGCACAAAAGGACAGAGCGATAGAAGCATTCATGGAGACTGGCCTTACTTCTGCTCCGGTAACCATAGGAACCTGTGATTTTGTGATGTGCGCAGATGAATTAAATAGCCTTGTACAGTACAGTACACCCTGAGCCAATCGTGAAACACATGGAGCGCTCAGATCGCACAGACCGAGGTGTAGGCTATTTAACAAGCAGGCCACCGTCATTAATGATCAGCAACACCAGGCGAGAGTTAAAGTGACCCGTCAAGAGCAGACAGACGGACGACGTGTGCTAGACCTAAAATGAGCCTTGGCGACTTGATCCAGGTGGCCAATAAGTAGCACAAAACTAATTTCTCTCATTCCATCCGCTGACTTTTAAAGTAGTTTGTTCTAGAAGGCATCTGAGAGCCAAAACCAGCGCGCTAGGCCACAACAGTGTCCATCTTCTGACGCACACCGTTTCCCTCGCAAAAGCCACACAAGTCTCTCCCCTGTGCGCTTGTGGCCCAGCCATCGCCCTCACAATGGGGAAGTGCTAAAATTACAGCTGCCCAGAAACGAGTGGTCCCCTCCTCACACACAAATGGCCTGATGTGTACACATGATAAAGGAGCCGATTCTATTTCTGGGGCTCTGCAGAGGAGGCTTAACTGTAAATGGGCTTGGCCTAAGTTTCCACCCAGCGTCAAAGCAAGCTGACCGGCTAGTGTGGTTAAGTACACGCTCGCTTTCCCTGCGAGCTGGAATGTCTCTGATTTCTTGTTGTGGTGTAACGGCCTCATTGGATCCTGTTGTCCGTGTTTGTTGATTCGGTGTTGAGGTTTCAGGCCAGCCCTGGTTCGAGCAACTGAAAGAACTTCAGCGGTGTGGTGGGAGCAGATGCCCGGAAACAGTAAATTAACAATAATAATAATAAAAAAAAAAACAACACAAAAAAAAAACTCTGCTATGAGACTCCACCTAAGAGGTAAAAAAAAAAAGACTGGTCGCTTCACTTTCTCATGTGTTGGCTGACCTCTCCGTATCTCACAGCACAACCCTATGTTTCACAGATACATAAATACACGTAGAAGAGGATTTGTGGTTGTCTGAGAATGCCAGGGTGCTCGGCGAGCAAATAACTGTCTGTGACAAACATCCTACCATGACACACTCTTGATGGAACATGCTGTCAAAACAACAGTACAGAGGGTAACTTGGGGAAAAAATATACAGACTCTACTGTTCAAGTTTTTCCCCCTTAATGTTTATGCCTTTTATGTCCACCAAGGCTGAATGTATTTGATAGAAAAAAAGAAAAAGTAGTAATAATATTACAATCTAAAAAAAAAAAAAATTTTTATTGATATTTTAAAATTGAACTTATTCCTGTGATGGCAAAGCTGAATTTTCAGCAGCCATTATTTTAGTCTTCGGTGTCACATGATTTATTAGAAATCATGCTGATTGGGTGCTATAGTAAAATGTCTTATTATTATTATCAATGCTGCAAAACAGTTGATCATTAGAAAGTTCAAAAGACAGCATTTACTTATTTATTTTTACTTTACTGTTACTGTTTACTTTGATTAATGTAATGCATTCTTGCTGAATAAATGTATTCAGTTTTTATACTCTTCTAAATAGCATTAAGAATCAAGAGATAGCTAAGGGAGAAAGAAAAAAAAAAGACTTGAATCTCCTTTATTAGACCATTAAAACTGAGGCCGTTTGTGTCGTTTGACTCTCTTCAACTCTTGTTTCCAGAGTTGTGGCCTACATCAACTCCACACTGTGCCCTGTGTCAGCCTGAAGTCGGCACAGTGGCTATATTTGATGGCTGGAGACCTTGAATGTGGACAGCAGGGCCACACTAACAAGTGGTACTTTTGTGCATTCGAGACAGTGAGGAGAGGGGGGTCAGTTGACAGACCTCACCCTTACCCTCATACAATAGACCCCGGGCTAGACAAGGTTACCCAGCTGTGTCCCAGCAACTCAAAAGCCAAGTTCAAAACATCTACTGTCCTGCTTTAAATATCCAAGCCATGCTACTGTAGTGACCACTGGTTAGTGGTTAAGACCGGCAGAACTGCACACACACACACATGCAAACACACATACACAGACGTCCACATAAGACTCGGAGGCAACCACAAGTCAAAGCACCACTGCGACTGTACTTCTATCCCTTTCAAGTGGATCGTTCTTGTATACATAAACTCATATACACATGTTTCAAAAGCACTGGGCTGCTAGATGGTAAAATATTCTAACTATGTTTCACTCCAAACATACGATAGTGGTTATCCTACAAAAGACATACAGAAGTGCAGGGTGAGAGGAGAGCTGTGTGCTGTCATGTTCAGACAAGAGCTTAAGCAAACAAACAGAGGAGACGGGTCAAACAGTGCAGCATCTGGTTAATGCCAGTATGCTTGTTTACCATAAAACACTCTGATATTTACTAAGCTTAGAGGGACAAACTATACAGAAGACTGATTTCACCAAATCTGACAAATTCAGCAAGAAAAGTGTTAAAACCAAATACCAAAAGTTTTAGGGTCATTAAGGTTATTGTTTTTGTAAGAAGTTTTAATTGAGTAATGATGCATTAAATTGATCAAAAATGACAGTAAATATATTTATAATATTACAAAATATTTCTGTTTCATATAAATGCTATTCTTCTGAACTGTCTATTCATCAAGAAAAAAATGGTTTCCACAAAAAAAGAGATAATAATAAAATAATGACAAAATATTAATCAGTAATCAGTACAACTGTTTTGTTCATTAATAATAATATGAAATCAGCATATTTGAGTGATTTCTGACGGATCATGTGACACTGAAGACTGGAGTAATGGCTGCGGGAAATTCAGCTTTGTGGACATAGGAATACATTGTTAAATATATTATTAGTTTTTTTTTTAAATACAAAAAATTGAAAAAAATAAATAATTTATATAATATATAAGTATATTAATTAATATAGAAAACAACTATTTTATTAAATTGTAATACATTTATTTTAAAATTTTAATATTTCACAATGATACCATTTTTTACTGTATTTTTGATCAAATAAATGCAGCTTCAAAAACACAATATACTTTCAAAAACATCAAAAATCTTACCAACCCCAAACTTTTGAAGGTATTGCATATGCTACTTGATACACACATTAGAACAAAAACAATAATGTACAGTAATTATTTTGCAGGAACTGAAGTGATTTTTTTTGAGTTACTATTGGGTTTGAACCAATCCAGTACAGCCCAGGTCACTTAATGACTGAAGTCTGCAAAGAAATGACTGTGAATACAAGCCCAGCTTTTATAAACACAACGTCCTGCTGAAAATTTGTGAGGCTGGTTAGAGCTGGAAGAGAATTTGTGCAGTTATTGGCTGAGTAAAAAGATGTGATGGAGAGGGAACATACTGTAGTATGTGGGGATGCCGTCCTTACCAGCACTGGTGCCCGCGCCAGTGGAGAGATCAGTGCCCATCAGACCACCTAGCATGGGAAGAGAAAGACAGAAAGAGAGAGATTTCAGTCACTTCATAGCAACTGACATCCACATCCTACCGCAAAATCTTCCTTCTTAAAACTGTCAGGTCATTTATTCAGCTCCCTCAAGCCCCAGAGATCTTCCTCCCTCCCAGCGCGTTTAAGAGCGGTGGAGACCGAAAGACTAATATAAGGTGACAGAGATGTGTGTGTGTGTGTCTGAGAAGAACAAAACACTGTCCTTTTCCACCTCAGCACACTTTTCTGAGGGGGAAGCGATGTGGCCGGCGGGGCTCGGCTGTGGTGTCCAAGAAAAATTACACATTTTTATTTTTAAGCATGCAGGAGAGCAAGTGTGGTCAGAGGTGTGCAGACTGGGCCAAAACTCATATTTAGCTAAGCGCTCCTGGAATACAGAGCTGATTGCATCAGGAGAAAGCAGTTTTAATGACAGAGCTGTGGGTGAGAGACTCTGTCTAATGAAGCAAGACATCACAACAATAACAAACGGCCAAAAGTGGATAGAAATATAGAAGAATGCTGGTTATTCCATTAAATATTGGTAATGGTTAATTATGTAGGTATATTTTAAAAATCTGAAGCCAGCATGAAAAAGAGTTTGTAATTGCAATACTATTTTGAATAATTATTTTAAAATAGTATTTTTTTCTGAAAAGGTCAGAAAAAGGTGTAGAAATGATTTTCACTCACACATTTTTAGTAAACAGTTATAAGTAAACGAAATATACGTATATTAATTATAAACATTTTAATTTCTTGTAAAATTATCTTTAATAATTGTTTTTTTAAGTGTTGGTTACATCTGCAAAATAGAAAAGTTGCTCCTGTGCCAATGAAACCCTAGTTAAAAAGAACAATACATTTATTACATACTAAGTATAGGTCAAATCTATTAACATATTTACTGATAACTCGAGACTTTCTGATTTTAAATTACACTTTACTTGGCATATTACCTGTGCACAATGCACATATTTCATATTAAGTCTAAAATGTGTTTTAATGTCACCGTTGATGAGGATTGTATGATCTTTGAATAATATCCAACTTGAAATGCGACATATTTAAAGTGTACCTGAAATATAGTTACACTTCAGCACACTCAAATATACAAAGTATATCTCTAATTAGACTTCAGCACTACTTCTGCACAATTAAAGAGCATTAAGTACAAAATCAGTTGTTCCAATTTAGCAGACTTTAAGTATACCTGTTTAGTATACTAATAGTACAGTTGCAGTACATTTTATTAAGTACATACATATAAAAATGTATTTGTAGTTTTCTTAGCATAAAGTAAATGTATTGAAGTAAACAATGAAGTATATATATTTTTCATTAGGGAAGTTTAAATAATTCTGTTTTTTTGTTTTGTAGACAAACTGTGTCCTATGTGTTTTTACCTGCACTAGGTGGTCTGTGTGTGACCCCAGGTGACATGCTGTTTCTCTGCAGGCCGTGGTGGGCCAGTGGAAGCAGGTTATGATTGCCTGGGTATATCTGGTTATTCACGGGGATGGGCATCTCGTAGGTGGAAGAGGGCACAGCCTGGTTGGAGACAAAAGCATTACATACACCATTAAGATAATTAGTAATATAAACTGCAATAATAATGGTAAAAATAAAGAGTGAAACACATTGAAAAAAAACAAAAAAACAAAAACAAAAAAAACAAGACAGAAATGAGCCATTTTGACAATTATGTTGCATACAACCCCTCTGTCCAGTTTCTCTGTTATCTACCGTAAATGAACATCCTGAGATTGCTCTAAAGTCTCTAAATCTCTGTAAATCCTCTTTTTCGCATCCCTCCAAAAGACGCAGGCTTAACCTTCAAGAGTCTTGTTCCTCCTTCATATTATGTTTTTAAGGACAAAATAGCCCCTAATTGTAGCCATGTGTCCTGAGGGTCTGTAAGTGCTCATCTGGGAAAGCATCAACTGACAGAAAGCGAAGAGGAGCCTCTCCCTCTTTCTCACTCTTTCATTCTTCATTAACTCACAAGGCCACAGCAATCATGGCTTGAGGCAGCCAGATATTTTCTCTCCGCAGTGAAGGTCTTGGTGGGCACTGCTTCACTTTCGTTAGGTGTTCATTTTTCCGTCTTTACCCCTCGTGTTCTCCTTGGAGTCTCAGAGACCCCAAGGCCCTTTTAATAGCTTGAAAAATATCAGTCTGATGCTTCATGACTTTTTCTAATCTTACGAGAACTGATTATAAACCAAATTCTAATCTGATGACACCAACCATTTCTTCTATTTTTGCTGGAGTGCAAGTCAAATATGTTTTTAGATCACGTTTCTAAAATGTGCATGTCTAGATTCTGAAAAACAAACAAAAACAAAACAGAAATATACTGTTTAAATAATACCAACATAAAAAACCCTTACATGATTTAGTCACTCCAAACAGTACATGAAAGAATCTTTAGCATGTTTGTGCAGCTATCCTAGACTGCAGCCTTTCTTCTCTCTTGTGCCTTTATTTATTTTTTCTACGGAAAAGCTTTCCACATTTGTATGTGTACGTGAGCCTAGGCATATTCTGCATGGTGCCACTCTTCCTCTTTGTGCTGCTTTTCTCTCTAACTGGGAAAATATAACTCCGTCACTGTGACCACTATCTTCACCACCATCGTTTACCACTCCACCCAACCCAAGTTAATTTTTCTAACCCTAACCAAACAAAAAAACACAAACACACACACTGTAACTTACTCGACAAACCTTTAAACACACACATACACACATCAGTATTTTGCTATCGTTTCTGAACCCTCAAAATCATGCATCATGATCATCTTGAAACGATAGATAGATATAGATAGATAGATAGATAGATAGATAGATAGATAGATAGATAGATAGATAGATAGATAGATGACACACATGTAATTAGGAAAGCGCATGCGTCTTAAAAGATCTGCGAATAAATTTGTTTGAAATCAATCAGGCTGTTGGTTCAGACGTGTAATGAAGAGCATCTATTTCTGAACACCAATCAGTGAAAGGCCTTCCAACGCACAAAATACACTCTGGAGGTTAATATGATTGTATTTCTTACAGTAATTGTCATTGTGCTTCTTGTTTTAGTCATATCTCAGATGTGCAATTATCTCCCATGCATCCAAAGGCAGTGTCAGTGTCATTACAAATGCTAGATATACTACATCATCGTGACTTCTATAGATTGTACATAATGGTTAAATCAAGATTAGAATGAATTGCTTTGTTTCTTCAAATATGCTTGTTAGCATTGCTAGCTTTTAGTTTTTCACCTCTCCTCTCTTCACTGTACTTACAGGGATCTTCTGAGTCTTGATCATTAGATCAAACTCTTCGTTAATCTGTTTGTATTTCTCCTCCGTGCACGGAGTGAGAGCGAGAGCAGACTCGAGCTCCAGGCTCTCGCCACCTTTGTTCTCCCTCTTGCTCAACGCCTGAAGGCCCGTGTGCGGCAGTGAGTCAGAGCACACGGAGAGACAGAAAAAGAGAGAAAGAGAAGGAAGCGTGAGAGGGCTTGTTGTCTGAGATGAAGGTACTTACACATATCCTCTGTCTGCTGATCATGTGCAGATCAATGTCGTCGTTGATTTTACGGTACTTGTCCTCTGACTCTGGGCTGTGGCCCACCGAGTCGTCTGCGTCGGGGTCTGGGCTGTCACAGCCATTTAGACCCTTCTTTCTCAGGGTCTGTAAATACAAGTTTGCACACAGTTCAAATACAAACCACCATGAAGACCTTCAGGTGGGTTTCATACAAGTTGGATTTAGATGGGAGTCAAAAATGAAGGTGAAAATCATTCATGTAGAGCCCACTTCAGAATTCAGGGAAAACTGTCAAATATATAAAGTTAAGTAGCGCAACTGTTTGTAACATTGATGATAACATTCCATCCTAGGAATATATTGCTTTTGAAAAGAAAATGGTTATTTTAAATTGTGACAATATTTCACAATATTACTGCTTATATTATATCAAATTAAAGGTTAAGCATTAAAAACATCTTCCAACAATATTTTACCAAAATATTCTTTCAGAAATATTGTATTCCTTATAACCTTATTCTCTCACCAACCTCAAACTTTTCAATGGTAAAACATATATCTAATATAATAATATACAATTTGAATTTTATTCTCTCACCAACCCCAAACTTCTATATGGTGAAGTATGCATTTAATATAATAATGATTCAATTTCATAATTTATTCATACTCAATTAATAACAATATTAATCACAAATCAAAATATGAGGCAGCTTGTGAACAACAGTTTGAGAAGCACTAGAGCTGAATCTTTGAAGGGGTTGTTTATAAAGTAATTCAAGCTGATGGTTTCTTTTCTAGAATTCTTTCATGTCTTGTTTGTTTTTAGATTATTTGCTTAAGACCATGCTATTAATATTCATGTGATATGAAATAAATCATAGATATTCTTTGTAAGTTGTTTTAAAGGAAGTTGTTGAGAGACAACAGGATACACATACAGGAAGGGCCAGCCTAAAATGTAAACATGAATATTTAACCAGATCTGGGTACCAAAGAGAAAGAGAAAAAAAAAATGTTCTAAATGTGATTTCAGCAGCTACAGCTCCTGACCACAGCACAGAGACGCCCATAGAGATGAACAGAGAGACACCCAGTGAACCTAAAATGATACAAGGATTCTTTTGAGATAACCATTAAGAATATAAGCCAAAAATGTGTGATGAAGCTGAAAGGTTGTGCAATGCTTAAGCAAACAAGCTAGTGTAACGGTAAAAGACAGAATTGTGGGCTCTCCTGATATATTAAAGCAGCAGTTTCTCTCTCTGCCACCTGATGGCCACCTTCTAGAAGGAATGAGATCTTCCTCTCACAGTAGAGTCAGTCTATGAGTGAGTGTCTACCAGTTGGGAAATGCTACTTTAATATTAACACTTAACCACCACATCTTAAATGACTAATAATTTAATATAAGCTATTGTGCTAATTGAATGTAGTCAAAGCTACTACTGTCCTAGATGATATAAAATTAGCAAAGTCTGTGAGGGACATAATGTTTTTATGAAAAGAAGAAATAAAAACTTGAGACGCATTGCCATATGCTGCACCGCAGACCCATAGAAAAAAAGTCTTCAACTGTCATTATCTGCACGAGGTTTTACGTCTCATCAAAGCGAGATGTTCCACAGGATCAACTGTCTTTTAGTGTGGTGTGGCGGGATATTAGCCACCAGCTAACATATGTGCCGCTCAGGCTCACACACGCAGTCCTTCCCTGCCTTCATCTGCCTGTCTGCATCAATCACACGATAATTAATTTACTCTGCTGACGCGAGGGCTTGATGAAGGCGGGTTTCTCATCCTCTTTTCTTTGCTATGACACGCTTCTATTAGGTGCTGAGGGATTGTGTGGAGAGCGCAATGTGTGATGAGAGCTTTTTTTGATTCCTTTATACGTATTGAGCTGATCAAATGCTTTGAAGACGAGTCCCGGCATGGCTGTTGTGAGATTGAAACAGAAAAGGATGGAAAATTTGAGATATGGTGTCTCAGTTAGTAAAAAGATAAAGTAAACAACTACTATATATATATATATATATATATATATATATATATATATATATATATATATATACGCACACACAAAATAGTAAAGTAACAAATTAAATTAAACATCAAGAAAAACTATAAACACAGATTGCTGCTCTCATGATTACATGAAAATACCACAGTTAATTCAATTTGTTACTTAACCATTTCTTTGTAATTGTTTGTGGAAATTACTAGTGATTTCTGAGTTCAAATAAAATTGGTTACTTAAATTCTTCACTTCAAATGATAGGTTGCCCCCTACTCAGGTACTCAGGCAATGCCTCGGCAACGGGGTGGAGGGAAGATTATGATGTAGCGCGGCCGGCGTCGATCGGATGCAGGGGAGTGCGGAGAGACTGTAGTGTGCTGATGGGAGGGCATGCTGGCTGAGTGAGTGCTCAAGCAGGGATAGGCAGTTTAAGACCCAGCATGCAGCCGCTGTGAACCCCCTAAAGTCCGCCGCTATGCCACTCATTCCAGATATGTGCACCTGTCAGAGTATCCACACCTGTCACCAGCCCCCTCTCTCTCTCACACACACACACACACACACACACACATGCATGTTCTGCTACAGGGAGTTAGCCAATCACAGAAGTATGCTGAAGCTGGCCATAAATGGCTGAAAAAAAAAAAACACCCATTCCTCAGAGAAAAAGAGAAATACTCCGATGTTGCTCTTTCATAGCTCAGGAGGTTTGGTGGAGGTCTCACTTGTACATCTTTGATGCATCATATTTTTCTTAGGTTCACTTAAATGAAAAATAGAATGAGACAGTAATAATACAGAGCAGTAATATTAATTATCTCAGATAACAACGGATTATGTGGTGTCTTGGCAAATATGAGCATATTCATTTAATCTCATTGCTGAGGAAAAAAATCGAGACTTTAAAAAGATCTGATTTAAATTTTTTTGAAATTATGTAAACAATGAATAGACTTAGTTTATATATGAAAACAGGTCATAATAATATATATTGTTGTTATAAATGTTGTAATAATACAAATATACATTTGATAAAAACAATAATAATGCTAATGTTTAATAATTTGTTTAACTCTTGGACAGCTTGGAATCTTTCAAGGCCAGTCACTGATAACAGATCCATTTGTTCCACGTCAGGTTAACAATGGTCTGCTTCTAAGAAGTAGGAGATTTTAGCAAAAGTCTCTATTTGAACTCCATTTAATGACACTGCTTTCTATGAGAAACAACTGAGATTTTAAACAGATCCCATTAGTAATTTTTCTTTCCTATGGGTTTTATAATGACTCACTAATAATCACTCCCATTTCTGAAGGGAGGCAAAACACACAGCCAATGCAATTGATTTCCCAGGAAGCAACAGCTACATTAATGCTTCCAGTTTGCTGATCTAAAAATAAGATACAGTAGACAACAAATACCCTGTACTTGGACCAAGCAGCGAGAACATTCTAAAGCCTTAATAGCTCGGCAAGATGAAAGCTGTGTGATCGTCCTTCCAAAACATTATCGATGAGAAGTAATCAATCTAACAAAGTGGAAAATGGCCAGGCGGGGGTGAGGGGGCTTGATAAAAAGCTAAAATGCACAGAGATAGTCAATAGAGAGCTGTGAAGGGATGAGCGGCTGGAGGCTTCTGAGAATCAAGAATCAGTGGAGACAAGGGAGGGAAAAGAGTGGGAAGGAATGTCTCCTTCAGTGCTGTGCTCCTAATTAAACTCCTTCATACTTCTCATCCCTCCTGGCTCCTTCTGTCAGACCTTCTCTCCAGGCTGAAGCCTAAATAATGGACTGATATCAACTATGGTCTTGCAATTCCAGCTGTAATCAAGCCAGAGAAACTCTAGCTCGAGTAGCCAAAGACGATTCCCAACTGTCTTCACTACTGATTATTTTACTCTGGCCTCTTTTTAAAATCTGAACAGTGTCCAGTGCTCATTTAGACATCTAGTTAAAACCAGGCCAGATTGATGAGGGAGTCTGACCCAGACAGACCTCACGGTTTATTTTCAAGAGGATTTCGGTTGTGGAATAGATCTGACAGGTTTGCAGCAAGGTTCAGAGAAAGTGTCACATTCAGCTTCTTTCTGTTCTTCCTTGTGTGGGGCTGCACAGTTCATCTGCACAATTATAAATTAGTGGTGTAAATCGGATGGTTCGTCACGATACGGTATTGATTCTCATTCCAAGCAATACGATCATTTTTGATACCTCAAAAAGTTCTATACGATACGATACAATTAAGATTGGATTCGTATAATATTTTGATAATATATCAATATACCATCTACATTTTTATTAAAACACAAATGCAACCAAAACATAAAACAAGAACATTTAGATGCATTTTTAACATTCTGTACCCCAGTTGGGACATTCACAACAAAAAAGATAGGTCTATACGTATCTTTCATGTACACTACAGAAATGTAATAGGCTAATCAAATGTAAAATAACTGCACAGTCTTCACTGTATAAATTAAATATAGATTAATAATTTTTAATGTTACAACGGTTATTTAGTCAGGAGCACTGAGCACTTGTATTTTTCTTTGGAAGCATTAGATTTATTATTAGTTTGCTTTCACGGATTTAATATACTGATACAAATGCCTTTTCTTTCTCAACTGTTTACGTTAAGACATATGCCTAACCGTCTGTGTTTACTAGGATATTCACCAAAATGCTTTTTTTAATGTAATTTTGTCTTTATTTATTCATCAATGCACAAAAAGCAGAAGAGAGCTCAATTTAGTATTCGCGCGGTCTAGAAGCGACTGTCTATGATGCTAAAGTGCAATAATTCCGATTAAGTGTAAAAACTTTTTTTTTTTTCACATGAGAACAATCATGATTAATAATCACAATGCAATCATTTGCAGAATAGAGCAGTTTAAACATTATCATGCATCTCTATTCCTACTGGTGGAAGGTCACTTGTTGCTCTCTCTCCACTTTTAAACCATTTGTGTGCTCATATCGGACAGATTCGAAGAACTTACGCTAATAATCAAACTTTGCACTGTAACTATGAGGTCCAAGTGGAACATTTACATTCGTTTTCATTAGCTCACATTAGCGGTTCACAAAAAAGACATAATTTCACACAAAGGTCTATTTTGGCAGCTCAGTGACTCTCCTTGCTCGGCGCATGTACAAGTGTTTTTTCCACTTCATTCTCTCTTACACAAATCCACTATAAAGCCACTAACTCCAAGGTGGTCCCATTAGGCCAACAGAGATGAAATCATGTACCTCAGCAGTCACGCCTCCACCATGTGTGTGCTACCAATGAGTGGAAAACTGATTACTGAACACAGTTGAACACACTTCTTGCTTCAGCAGAGTGGATGGAGGTCAGTGAAGCTCGGTGACAGACGTGCACATGATCCAAAAGCGCTCTGCAGATGGCCTAACTAAAAAATCTGTGCTTTGATATGGTACTTTTGGGGGGACCGCAGAGTCTCCTGCTCCCATTGAACACACAAGCGCAGAACTTTAGGGAGAGAACCAGTCTGTCTTGACCTTATTGGAAGCACATGGCTGGATAGAAAGCAGGGAAGCCACCGTTTCATTAAGTGTGGTTTGAACATGCTACAACTGTGTAGCGAGACACGAATGCAGATGACAAGGGACATGGCCTCCATATGTGCCTGTTTGTGTGTGTATCTGTACAGTATAATGGTAGTATGAGGTGGTGCATCACAAAAGACCATCTGTCTTTGAACTAACCCATCAGGCTCTTTAGCTGTTGGAAGTGGGCACCTCTTAACTGCTAAAATCCAGATACTTTACTATAAATTGTCTTGCTTTGAGACCTTCCCCCTCTACGCTGTAATCAAGCATCAAAGACAACAACTATAGGCCTGCCATTCTATGGGATATATGAGTAATAGTAGGAGTCACATAATATATATTTTTTTCTTCCATAAGGCCAATTTACAATGTAAAAATGTTCATTATCAGTTTGTGCATATATATGTATATTATATGTGTGTGTGTGTGTGTGTGTTTTTCTTTTGTTCAATACATTTGGTCTTTGGTAACTTTAGACAAGATGATGCTATATTGGCTATGACTAAGCAAGATCAAGGCTCTCTATTTTTTTTGAGTAAATTAAATGCTGTACTTTATTATTATTATTATTATTATTATTATTATTAATGGCAAAGAAAAGTGGTAAAAAAATAACGGTATGTTTTCCACTCAAACTGGTTTTAACAGAGGAATGCAGGAAGAGAAACGTTCAAATAACTATTCTGCAGGGAGTGAACCAATCTTTTTGTTTTTACCCTCATTTTCAACCCTGCTTTATGCAATTGACCAATATCGGTATAGGAATCGGGCAATAGTTGTTTGTTTAAATTGGTATCGGGCAAAAGAAAATCCTATTGGTGCATCCCTAATGTATATATTATATTTTAAGAAATCTTTCTTTAGCAGCAAATCAGAATATTAGAATGATTTCTGAAGGATCATGTGACACAGCAATTATTACACATTGTGGAAAATTCAGATTTAAGATAATCAGATTAAATTAAATTGTAATAAGATTGCACATATATGTGTGTGTTTAGGTATATTGAACAGTCAAATGTATTGCAGAATAAACAAGCTGCTTTAACAAATTAGCTTTTTTTTTTTTTTTAAGAAGTTTTCAGTTCTAAAAGTTAAAATATGTTTTCCTTACACAATGAACTCTTTTATCTCAACCGATCAAGGAAAATTTGATTTCTCATGATTACAGTAAGTAATGGATAAGTAATACCATACCTTGAGCATCTAATTACATCCTGGAATGGATGAACGAAATACCAAATCCACTTAAAATCATCTATATTTATGCATTTCTAAAATTAAAGCAATTCCCGATATATATAGGCTTTAAGTGGAGTAGCACAGAGAGAAACAGCTGTTACTCAAAGAAACACGATAAACTCTAGGGGAAAATGGTACGCTTGTGTCTTTATTTACTACCTTTTCAATAATGTGATACTCTGTCGTGCCATGTTTTCCAGATTCTGGTACATGACTGTAAAGCGTGTCATCTCATATTCTCTCTCCATGGCTGTTAGCAAGACAGACAGACAAGTCATTCATATGACCTAATGGAGCATCCCATACATGCACACAATGGCACTCAGTCAAGCTAAATAAAGGGGTGCTTATACCATGGCCATCTTTCCATTTGAAACATGCTGGTTATGTCTTTATGTCTTGTTTTATTTCCAGACAGACAGAAGGACACCTATCACGCGCGTGCACGCACACACACACACACACACACACACACACATATTGAAAGGGCTGTGATTCTTTTTTTGGATGCAGTGACTGCGAGCACACTTGCAAGCATAGACACACACACACACACAGACATCAGTTATCGGCTTTTGTCTGTAGGGGTTCTTATCACGCAGCTGCATTACAGGAAGGGGCAGAGGGTTTTGAGGAACAATGCACAGGCACCTGACCTCTCTGGCATGACCTTGCGTTTCCACACCCTTCAGGCCCTGTGGGAGGGGACACTGCCATCTACACCCACTTACAGAAATAGATCGCTCATTTTCCATTGACAGTATGAGGGACATCCAGAGAGGACAGCCTTGTTACTTGTATCTTAAACACTGATGTCATGTGTTGTGCTGATTTAACATTAGTTTTACATTGGTATTTTACATTTACATTAGGTATATTACCTAATGTTAACAAAGATTAATAAATAACAAAATGATTGTTTATTGTCAGTTAACCCAATATTCTAAAGTATTACCAAAAGCTTAAAAAATGGTGAATGTTTTTCAATAAATATTTAGGGAACCTAAAATTAAATTAATTTTAAACCTAAAACCATTCATATCAATTTAAATCTACAATCACAGACTTTTCTATAAATGTGGATATGTGTGCAGCTCTTTGCCTGTAACATGGAAGCATTGGTTACACTGGCTATAAAAACCCTTTAGAGTCTTTAAAAAATAATAAAATAATAACAGCTTTTATCCGCTGGATCAAATGCTTAGTGGCACCCCCAGGTCTGGCGGTGGAGGGGGGTGCAATCCAAGGGCAGGGGTTCACTAGAGGCCTCCACGGAAGCTGTTGACTGAATAGAGCCTTGCTTACTCACCCTGCCTCTCCAAGCCTATTCTTCTCCATTCACTTCGCCAGCGCATAAGCCAAGTGCTAAATTTAGCAACAGAGCACACTATTTTTAGACCGCTACCATTTTTTGAGCCATTTATTAGGGGAAGGATACTAAAAAAAACTAATGTGCACACGCACACACACACAGAGACCCACATCACACACACTCACACAAACAGAGGGAGAAAGGGGGAGAGGGAGGGGGCTCCTAATTTGGACACATCTGAAATGCACTCATTTTTAAAGTGTTGCCGTAGATGCTTTGCAGCTGTTTCCAATCAGAGGGAAGTAGTAAGACAGAGTAAAGAAGAGAACGCAAAAGAGAGGCAGAACAAATGCTCTGGGTTCTCCTTGCTGACATCCAGCAGCCGTGTGGCAGAAGTTCAAAGCTGTTGTTCTAAGTTGTTCTAAGGCGGTGTGGTCAAAATGCTCTGGACCGGTGCTGCTCCTCACTGAACGAGTGATGAGATCTGCTTTGAAGACAAGGTGTTCCATTTTAGTTATTTTTCAACGTCAAGAAAAAAAAAAAACTTTTAAAAGGTTGCTAGCAAATACAGGAATACAAACTAATATATATATATATATATTGCGTATTTTTCGGACTATAAGTCGCATCTGAGTATAAGTCGCATCAGTTCAAAAATACATCGTGATGAGGAAAAAAACATATATAAGTCGCTATATTTAGACTATAAGTTGCATTTATTTAGAACCAAGAACCAAGAGAAAACATTACCATCTACAGCCGCGAGAGGGCGCTCTATGCTGCTCAGTGTAGACTACAGGAGCGCTGAGCAGCATCTCTGGCAGGATAGAGTGCCCTCTGGTGGCTGTAGACGGTAATGTTTTATCTTAGTTCATTTCTCTTGGTTCATGTCAAATTAATTTTGATAAATAAGTCGCACCTGACTATAAGTCGCAGGACCAGCCAAACTATGAAAAAAAGTGTGACTTATAGTCCGGAAAATACGGTATATATGTTCGTAATCCATTATATCTTTTCAGTTAAAACAGTTATAATGTGTTATAATATTTACATTTAAATCATCAAGTAAGAATATTAAAGTTTCCATTTATACTTCACATACTCTTTGTGACGCATCTCCTCCTCGGTTGACTTGGCTTTGTCGCTGGGTTTATTTGCTTAACTAGACAAAGCCTCTTCTGAGTTTAATGACAAGTTCTGGCAAAAACATCGAGCTTGAACATCACTTGGTTCAATTACCATAAACTTACTGACTCTTCGTTTGAGCCATTAATAGCATGTATGTGTGGGGCGGTAGATTATGGTGATACGCAAATATTTCCCTCTATCAGATGTATGTTTGTTTGTAAGAGGACACAGTTATGTCAGTGTGTTATGTCATAGCGGGCCTTTGTAAGTTAAATAAATGGTCATTGAGACTCAGCGCTGAGAGAAAATCGCTGTAGGCTAATGTTCTCTCTGATCTCTGATTACTCAAACCAGTAAGAAAGAAAGTCTTTTCAAAAGACAACTGAGGGAATATTCTACTGGAGCAGCCTGCTAATGTGCAAAGTCCTTATGAGGAAAATATCTTTTAATTAACTCTTTACTGCCACTTTGAAGAGAAATAAAAATGAAATTCAGTTAATTAGTGTACCTTGTCCACATTAAGCATTCTCCGAGACGTTTAATGAACCTGTGTTGATCTTCATTTTTTTTCCCTTTCTCCTTCTCCTTTAAACAGATGCAAGTCGAGAGAAGGCTGACGCCTGCAACCCTTCTCGCACATCTCAGCACACGGCAACACATATGAGGGTGAAACATCGTGAGGGAGCTTTGTGGAATCTCATTAACCAAGCAGGTAGTCATTAACAGTGTGACCTTTGGAAATAATCACCAGCCTCCCTCCCTGTCGCTCTCTCTCTCAGTTTGTCTCCCGGCGCTTGCGGCTAAACGCGCTCCTTTCTATTGCCGATTCATTCAGAAGTTGTGGCGCTGGGAGAAGAGAGAAGATTAAAAGGTGGCTGTTCAGATAAAGCTAATCTATGATGGGATGAGTTTTTAGCAAACTCTCTAAAGTGTTTGTGTCCTGTTCACACGACCGTTCCATGTGATGATGGGAGAGGTGACATGAGTAAAGCATGCAACCACAATGAGCTTCTTTTTTTCATAGCCATGCTAATCTCTCTTTTGTATAATATTTACATAATTCATTCATTGACTGTTTTTATATTTTATATATAAAATCATCATTAATTTACTGATTCTATTTATTATAACAAATACATAAAAATAATCAAATTAATGCATGTGTTTTATTTATTTATAATCTCCTAAATGCTTCATATTGTTTTATTTTGATATTTTATAATTTGGAAATTGTCTGATTTCTTGTTATATAAAATTAAATGTAATAATAATGAAACAGAGGCTTTGATTAGTATCTATGCAAATGCAACTGCAAATGCAACATGCCGGGGAAACTGGTCTGGCAAGGAGCATTATGGGAAATCTATGGCTGTTTAAGTTTTTAATCTCCTGCCAAATAAATGCTGCATTGCAACCATGCCAACAAATGAGAGAACATTTTGACAACCAAACTATGATTGAGGAACGAAGAGCTATGTAAAAAAACAACAGAAAAAAAAAACAACAAAAACAACGAACAAACTTGTTAATTTGTTAATTTGTTTGACACTACTTTTTTTTTTATTTACCAATGTCCCGGTTATCATTTTGAAAATGTATTCTTTTAAATCTATCAACAACTTAATGAGTTTTCATCTCTTGCTTTTTCATGTCCCTCTTCTCAAATGCATATATTTTATTACGCAAATGCCAAATTGAGAAAGGCACATCCGCATAGATTTCAGCTGAAGAACGGCCTGACTTACAAAAGCAGAGATAAAAATGGATGAAAACGGAAGGCATAAGCTGAAAGAAAGAGCCAGGGCCAGTGGAGTAGCATAGAAGAGCCTTTAGCCTCTCATAAACAGAGCTAAAGAGGCTGGGCAAGCCTCTCACTGCCTCTCTCCCAACAACGCTAATTATCAACCAAAGACATGCTAATTACACGGAGCTTTATTGCTAATGTAGCGGGCTGCTCTTCAAGACGCCCACACGCTGCGCCCGGCTCCCCTGCCTCTCCTCATCCTCCCACTGCACCCCACAGGCACTCCAGGCAAAGACAGGAAAGAAGTGTTTTCTATGATTGTGTGTGTGTGTGTGTATTTTCAGCCCGTTTAAACAATGCTAAATCTCTGCATGTACAGCAGACGGTCCATAGCCGATATATGTGTTTGTCTAACATGTCTCGCACACACACTACAGCTCAAAGCTGAACTATGGCACTGATACCCCTATGCCGAGTTCCCCCTCCGGCCCACCCCAAGGCCTCGTCCCCATCCTGCCATCACAACAGGAAGTCTGCTTTGTTCCTCTTTACCTCCTACCGCCCACATCCCCTGGCCGTGATGTAACCTAGCAGCAGAAAAACGGGGCCCTGCAGGAGCTCAGCACTTCAGCGTCGACAAATCCAGTTAGGGCAGCGTTTTAGCCACCTTCAAATCGATTTCTCCAACACCAGATCTGGCAAATTGGAAAGAAACTCCACTAAAGCTGTTGCTTGGTGATGGGAGCAGTTTGACTCGCTATATGCTCTTTTTTATTTTCTTCCCACTTCGATGTTTGCATGTGGTGATTTTCTGTCTACACGGCAGAGCAAACCAAGATGTTTAGGACTTGCTTTTTTAGTAAAATTCAGCACTCCGAAAGTTGTTCTACAATATTCATACAAATATATATATATATATGTACCAGTATGATTTTACTTCTTTCTCAGAGCTAATTGATAAAGACAGTTTCAGGTCTAGCTAACTAAAAGAGTTTTTGTTCAAGTTGTGAGTATGACCTGTGTTACACAAGTAATGTTTGAATTGTAATGTAATTACAAACTATTATATTTCACCATATACCTTAACATTTCAGCAAAACCTTTAGGAATTTATAGCTTTCATGGAGTTACACAGCGGTGCATTTTTTCATTTTTTAAATGGATTGTATGTTTTAAACATATGTTGTAATTAATTTGTAGTTATTTCTATTTCTATATTTGTTATTGCAATTTAGCCTCTCCCAGCACAATATATGGTTTGTACATTTATGTTCTGCTTTTATTGTATTTATTGTATTATTGTGCAAAATAAATTAACTAAGTTAAAACAACTATGCAGATATTATTATTTTTATGTTTATTGTAATATTCAATGTATACAATCGAAATATAACAAAATATGTTATTATAATTATTTTATATAATACTTTATTTATAATTATATTAACAAATTATTAAAAACAAACATATGTAAAAAAGAATAATGATAATAATACATATTATTGTTATTATTATTAATTTGAAATTAATAATAATTATACTAACAAATTATTACACCACTTAACCCAGTGTTAAGTGGATCTTCTTTATTAAATGCTTCCTTTTGTTACTACACTACTGGCCATGGAGTGTGGACTGTAATACACATGAAAAGCACATGACATTCAGTCCTCCATCAGATTCTTCATGCTTCATAATTGTAAACCTCATCTAGCACAGCTGCTGAAGCTTGGAGTGCATTTATGTAATTGTGCCTTGATGCACTGCAGGAATAACAAGCACTTTCCACCTGCCCTTTAAATCTGCCTCAAGGTCTGAGCTTGTAGAAGAGACAAAAATGGCAAAAAAAGAAACCTTTATGACAGATGATCAATGAATTTACAAAACACCATCTTTGCATTTGAGATGATATTTCCTAGCACATAAAAACGAAATAAAAATACATTAATTATAAATGCCAAACCGGCTTTATGAGATATATGCATGCAAAAATACACTCGCTAAATATGTAAATAAATAAAAAGAAATTATCGAGCTGCAGAGTTACTAAGCGAATTAAAGCAAGTGTAGATAGAGCGGAAATGAAGATGGACCACAGAGTGAGCGGGAATGTGACTTATGACACATATGTCAGTATAAAAAAGGAAGTAGAAAGAAAAACACATTTTGTTTGATTGACTCTAATGGTAAAGAAGTTGGAGTTCACTTAGATTGAGATCAACCCACAACACAAACTCACCCATAGATCTTAACTTGTATAAGAATATTAACTTTGTATGTAGATGTGGAGCTGTTGCTGTTCATGTAAAGAGGACATACAAGTCCTTCATACAGTAGGACTACCTTGTCAACCCATGTATGTCACCTTCGCTCTTTTAAGATGTTTTGTGACATCTCAGAAAAGTAGATCTCACTCTGTAACATGCTTTTGGACATTTGCTTCAAGAGGGCTACAATAGCTTAGTGTGGCCTGGCCTCAGGTTTATGGCAGGAACCCACGGATAACATGTCTCTAAGACCCGAGAGTCTTTAGGAGCATTAAGCTGATTGAGAAAATGCAGACATCAAAGTAGCTGGCATTCAAAAAGAACAGAGTCAAATGAAATACAGCATGACACTGCATGTATTCAGTTAGTGTACTTTTTATAATTACAATCAAAAGAGGTGCTGCATGATCTACAGTTCATTCGACTCTAAAAACGGCTTGTCATTTGGGTTTGTGTCTATAGAGTTTCTCCATGAAAAATAAGAAAAAAAGAAATTCTGAAAAAAAAGAGTGCAATGGCATTATGCACAAGGAATCCTAGTCAAAATCTCATGATAATGATCCATTTGATCTATTGAAACATGATACATCACAACACACTGGCCAAGACTTTCAACCAACCCAAATGACCCCCAGTATAACAATCTACATTTCCCATGTAACACTTTGTGTTACCACCACTAAATTATATGATGTTTATCAGGTCAATAATTAAAATATATTTGGGGTCAGTAAAATATTTTAATTATTAAAAAAATCAATGCCCTGCTGCCAGTGTGAGAATGTCTCTCGTGTGTGTAGATCTGAGAAACTCACCTCAACAATGTCAGAGTTGGTCCTGCTCTCATGTGGCTCGTTGTACTCAGTGTATTTGAGCAACACTTTGTCCATATCTGTGCTGGCATACTGGAACAGCTTGTTAGTACTGTTGAAGATGATGAGGGCAATCTCACAGTCACACAACACGCTCAGCTCATAGGCTTTCTTCATCAGGCCAAACTTTCTCTTTGTAAACGTCACCTAGTGAGAGACAGAAGCGGGGAAAAAAGGTTAGACAAGTCACAGGCTGTGCTGACGGCGTAGCACAAAGCATTGGCTGGTGGCATAAAAACAGAGATGGATGACTCTATGTGCGTTGATGCTCTTAAATATTCCTGACTCCTGAGTTGTCCTAAATACAGTGTTCCTTCGGAAAATCAATGTTACTTTTCTTTCCTTCTGTCTACTTTCCTTTATTTTCCTTTGTGCTCTTCCAAATTATCTGGAAAAACAGACAATAGTGTAATAGCTCCTTCCTCTCATAAATCAACTGAAGATCTTTAAAAAAAAAATTCTGTTCTTTAACCAAAAGTAAAACACTTATTTCACTTTTGCGCTTATTCTTGCATTCCTAAGAAGAAAATAGCTTTAATAATTGAATTATAACCTTCCAAATTACGCATTAACATACCTCTCTAATACAAATGTTTAACTGTATAATTAGGATTTCATTTCATAGTATAATCTTAAGTAAACTGGGGAACAAAAGAAAATACAGATTGTCTGAATTGCACAGAAGGCAAATTCTCCTTGCGTGCATCTGTGTGCAAAGGCACGTTTTTTAGCAGATGCACAGACATACAAACACATGCACACAAAGATCATCGCTGCTGTGTTTGAGAGGTTGTTAATGACTTCTCAGTGCATGTTCTCATCTAAATTAGCAGTATTAAAAATAAGAAGCATCTCTCTCTGACCTCATAGGTTTCATGTCTCTTTAGCACTTAAATGCAATGCTTGAGAAACCACACACACAAAACCAGCTCATGATATAGAAGGAACCTTGATGCCAAACCACTAAACTCTTCATCTCTTTTAAATGTAGCCAAAATGTCCCCATGCACCTGTTATTGTGATACATAATCTATATCACTTTATTTATTGCATAATGAAAGTGCATTACATTACAAAATATTTTGTGCATGTGACAATCACCAAGATAATTTGCATGTATTAGCATAAAGTATTGCATTTTTTGATGCTGCTAACTTGTTTCTTACATTGTCATGGTGAAACTATTTAGCTTATCTGGTATGTTGAACAAAAAATAAAAGAAAATAAAGAATGAGCCGTAGTTACATAAGAGACACATTATTTAAAAAATATGTTTTAATTAAAAAAATATATGGGTAAAGTCTAAATAACACTTGTGTAACAAGTAGGAACATTTTATAGTGTACTGTAAAAATCTTTGTTGTCATGTAATCTAAACAGAAACTGTGTGTGGAAATATCTAAATGAACTGGTTTAATTTGAGACAAAAACATTATTTAATATCACTGAATCAATCAGAACAGTAAAAGTAGATCCTTAAAGAGATAGTTCCCCCTGAAATTAAAAACTAAAATACTCACTCTCATGTCGTTCCAAACTCATACGACTTTTTTCAACTGCAGAGCACTTAAAATATATTTGGAAAACATTTCTGTCCATATAATAAAAGTCAATGGGGTCATAAATAAATGAAAAAACATTCTAAGAATTTGTTTGTGTCCCACAGAATAAAGAAAGTAATGCAGGTTTGCTATGATATTATCTTGAGTAAATTATAAAATAATTGTCATTTTTGGGTAAACTGTCCTGTCACCACTTTTAATAATTTGTGTACTTGAACTGCATTTCACCAATTTAGTTTGACAGCGTTCTCTCAATCTTCAGAGATTACAGTTACAAAAGTTATAGTAGTGATTCTCATCCTGCTGGTCATCCTCTATCATCATATTTTCAGTCATTTATGAGAGAAGTAATGATGTATTGATTATGTATCATTTTGACAAGATCATTTTGACAAGTTGAGTAGGCACAACAAAACAAATGTTTAGACAGCTCCCTTTTCTCCAAGATAAAGCCACAAAGCGAGTTTTGAGCTTCCTGAGAAAGCCTCTATAGTGTAGAATAGCAGTTCTGAGAGGTTTCTTCTTCAGACTTCTGGAGATTTGGCAAGTGTGACAAGATGCGAAAAGAATAAACCAAAAAATCTGTCATTTGTATGATTTGACCTCCAGTATGACAGCAGGTTGAGAAAAGAAAATGCTGAACAGTGTGTTTGATGAACAGACTTTGAATTTTGGATTATTTGAATAAGAAATAACAAAGTCAGTCATTAATTCGCAGATCCAAAATAAATGTAGAAATTTGCAGGGCATGCAGTTCTCTGAAAGAGGATGTAGTATCACACAGATAGTCAGATATGGAGGTATAAGGACTTTAAATAATCGCTGCGGTCAAGCTAAAAACTGTGGCCAATGACATCAACACCCACAGTCAAAAACAAATAACCCAATTCTAAAGATACTTCACAAATCCTTCATCGGTGGCTTTTTGCAATGCATTTATATTGTTTTGATGTCCATCAAATCCATAAAGTTTCCTTATAATTTTACTTTGCTAGTAATTAACACAAGTTCAGGTATATTTCAGTTTGTGACTCTGGAGCACAAAACATTCAAGGGTAGCATGGGTAAATTTGTGGCAAAAGCCAAATTGATAAATTTTTCTTTCATGCCAAAAATCATTGGGAAGTAAAGATCATGTTCCATAAATACATTTTGTACATTTCCTACCGTAAATATACCAAAACTTTTAATGTATACTTTTACTAATATTTTTTTTTTTTTTTGGATTAGTAATTGCATTGCTGAGAACTTAATTTGGATAAATGTAAAGGTGATTTTCTCTGGGGGGGTTTTTCACCCTCAGATTGCTGATTTTCAAATAGTTATATGTCGGCCAAATATCGCCCTATCCTAACAAATCATACATCAATGGAAAGCTTATGTATTAAAAAATATATATACAAATTACCCTTATGACTGGTTTTGTGGTACAGGGTCACATTTATGTCTAAGGTGTAAAATCCTAAATGGAGACTCAACCCCAAAAGAAAATTCTGTCATATATTTCTGAAACTTTCTGAAGTTTCTTCAATATGTCTTCTCTTGTGTTGTGTTGAGAAAAGAAAGTTGAGGGTGAATAAATGATAAAATAATGTTTTTACTTGGGGGTGAACTATACTATTAAGTTTTACCCCCCAAAATCTGAGTGGAAAATCTGTTTAAAATCATGTCCACTCAACATGAGACAAAACACTAAAACCAGTAGCCTGATAAAAGCTGCTTATTTTACACAAAGTGGCCACCATTTTGATATCACACTACTGAATACTAGCTAAAATGACTTATTTTATTTCACCTGACGATGAAGAACTCAAAGCAAATGACTTCCTACACATTATCTCAAAAATCTATGTTTTGGTACAAAGTTCACCATATATGAAACATGCCAGAATAATGTAGTCACAGGGGCCTTAAGTGTGATGTTCTCCAGCTTCTCCTGCTCGCTACCTGCCTCCGCAATCTCATTCCTTGTTATCCGCGGAGCTCATGAGCCTTCAGCAAGCCAGCGTGCTAATTGCAGAAAATGCCAGTTGCAACACCTCCTAGATGTGGTGAGAGCTGCAAGAAATGATGGACCACGGTTCATAACGATCGTGATTTTGTTTCTTCGAACCCTGAACCTGTAGACCGCAGAAGTGTGAAGCCCTTATCATGTGAGCAAATTCTTGTCATGCATGGCAAACAAACTGCCGAGTACGTAGACTTAAATGTGCCGTCGCGCACGTAACGGTGAGGTGAGTTTGAACTGTTGTTCAAAGGATTGAGAATCACTTTCTACTGCCAAACAGAAGGAATGAAAGGGAGAACGGAGACAAATGGTCCGATTCCCAGCCTGAGTTTGGTGTGTGTGTGTGTGTGTGTGTGTGCACGTGTGTGAGGGGGAGTCGGAGGGGGGAGGTCAGGAAGCACATTTGTATGCATTTCCTCTCATAACAGGAAGTGCCTGACTGACAGCTTCCCCTTCACAATGGCTTCGCTTCTGCTTCCCGCCTCCAGTGCATTTTTCCCCTGGGGAGTTCCTCTAGAGGACAGAGACAGGGAGGATGAATGTCCATTTGTCACCATCTGCCCCTGCACCATCATCCGTGCGACCCACGCACCCCGAAATCTCCCCGCTCACGCTCCGTGTTTTATGAATCATTATGGTGAAGTCTCACAGTAGGGGTTGTATTGACAATAGACATGTTTACCCAACACAAATTCGACTTCCTTTCCAAACAGCTTATATTTAAATGTTAAAAGATGTTAGGAGATGCGTTTGTGCTCTGTTTCTTCTAAACTACATTGATAGTAACAAAATTGTATTAAGCACTGCTTTCAAAACCTTACTGAGCGTCACTTGCTGTAACAAAGAGAATGTTTTGAAGGTCATCAGCAGAAATATAATAAGAAGCAAAACCTGCGTGAAAAATGAAAACGAGAAAATCACTGAATAATGAGAAGAAAAGTGGAATAACAATTAGCGTAAGAGGAACAAAAGAATTTCAAGAAGATCAATTCTAAGAGGAGAAATTTGGAGAAGTTACACTTCGCGGAAGCAAAGGAATTTTTGAGAAGATGTTGGTGGAGAAGCAGAAAAATAAGACAGAGAGAGGGAGAGACAGATGAAAAAGTGAAAAAACACGCACAGCGTGTTTCTTGAGGAGACAGGCACAGAGGTAACGATCACAAGAGAAAGGTGGGAATCTTGGAGAGGAGAGCAAGGGGTGATGGGATACCCAGAGGGCCTCATTATTTTCTTGCTGTTAATTTTACTCAAACTGTTTTACACCTTTCCGTTGTTGATTGGAGAGACGCCTCTGTTGTCATGGGTGGCTGAATCAAGCTCTGTCTCCATGCCATCACACCATCATGAGGCAGAGATGAAAAGAAAGGTAACAGAAGCCTACAGAACGTGTGGTAACGTGTGGTGCCTGCATTTGCCAAGTCAGTTAGAGGGGTGAAAACCACATCTAGTGCATGTTGAGTGCCAATTAAAGTGCGTACTTTTGAATGAACTTCCAGAAAACGGATTTCTAACACAGAAGTAATGTGTGACAACTGTCCCCTTTTCTGCCGAGGAAAATCCCAAATTCTTCGCAATTGTTCTTTTTGCTCTTTGTAGGTTAAACCCTGAGCTCATATCAAAGTGAGTAATCATTTCCTTTTTGTCCCATTCAAATAAAAATGGAATAGAAGACATCAAAATGAACTATATACACTATACACTACCGTTCACGTTTGAATGTTTTTGAAAGTAGTCTCTTATGCTCACAAAGGCTGCATTTATTTGATCAAACGATACTGTAAAAAGTGATATTGTGAAATATTATTACAGTTTTACATAACTGTTTTTATATGTATATCAAACGACTATTTAGATCTGAAACCCAATTTTTCTGCACCCATTAGTTATAAGCATCACATGATCCTTCACAAATCATTCTAATATGCTGATGTGGTCCTCAAGAAACATTATCAAAATCAGTCATCAGTCATGCTACTAAATCTTTTTGTGAAGACTGAAACTGAAAGTTCAAAAGAACAGCATTTATTTAAAATGTACTTTTGTAAGATTAAAAATGTACACTAGTTTCCAAATACAACTGACTAAACATCATTTTATTTTAATATAATTATTACACAGATTCATCTCTCTCAAACGCGCCGGTAAGTGTATGCTGTGTATCCAGCAGTGTGAAAAATTAGACAGTAAGCATGCTCTTGTTAGCGATGCAGCTAGCACTTTTATGACACAGGAGGTCCTTTCATGTGACGTGCCCAGGAAAGTGTTTGAGTGGCTGGGGGGAAGAAAGCCAGGCTCCTCACACTGATGCCCTCTGTCTAAGCTTCTGGGCAGCCAGTCAACGCCAGGGAGGCCTGCTGGAGGTGCCTTGCTCTGTGCAAGTGTTTTCAGGAGGTGGGCTACGGAGCCAAAGTGGCCGCCCAGGGCGACTGAGGCCTTGTGCCCATAAGCATGGCGCCAGAAGCAGGGTGGGCCGTAGTGAAGCTGCCAATCTGGAAGAGGTGATATCAGCAAGGAAATGATGGAAGACGACAGTCGAGCCAAAGATTTTTGAGCATTCAACATTAAATGTTTGAAAACATTGATTCTTATGCACTGTGTAGGTTTAGGTTTTTACCATATATTCATTTAGTATTTAAGGTTATATCGTATACTGTCATCTATTTTTTTTTTTTGCTTATTCTGCCTTGTTTTTATCAGCTAATCAGGCAAAATGTATAAATTAATGTTAACACATTAATAAAAAGTATATGCTATTATATCAAAAATATTTTCATATAGACTACAGTTGAAAAGTAAATTTCTGATCAGAAACTGATAAATCTATTATTAATGTATCACAGTTTTTACACACACACACTCACACACACACACAAAATATAAAGCATAATCAAATCAGCATATGAAAATAATTTTTGAAGACTCAAGTGCACTGAAGACTGGAAGCTGATTTTCACTGAAGCTGAACATTCAACAAATCACTGAAATAAATTATTATTATTTTGTAATAATTTTTAAATACATATATTTTATATACATATATTCTGTTTTAATAAATTTTAATACATAATTCTTTAGTAATTTATTATTAGCATTGCCTTTTTCGAATTTGGTCACCCATAAAATGAAACTCTGCTACAAAAATGTGTTGCATTTGCATGAAAAGAGAGCAAACATCTCAAGAATGTCGAGCTTAAGGTAACACCATTGAAACAGTCTGTTGTTTATTTGGCTTCAGTATGGAAAGATTTCCTTAAAGAGGAAGTGAAAATATGCACAGCCCCAGCCACGTCTTCAACACATTAAGAGCTAGAGGGGAGAGAAAAAGCAAAAAAAAAAAAAAAAAAAAAACTTATTAAGTCAAAGGCCATCCATTCTTGTCTTGTGATGTCTGTCTTCATGCTTCACTTGTAATACAAAGAAGCAAGTTGTTTGCCACAGCCCCAGATGAATGGCAGCAAGAGGACAAGAGTCAATGATAACCCCTGTGCCAGCTGTCGAACATGGCGCATACTCTATAAATACACAATTTATGATTGCATATTTTCAGCATAGCATCTACTGATCAAAATCTCTATGGAGAATTTATGAGCTTATTCTTATCACTATGCAAGGCCACAGAAGGTTTTGGTATTGGTTTTCATTAAAGATGTTGACATACGGCTAAAGATGTGGTCATACCTCATATTATAAATAATTAGAAGAATTTAAAATGTTAACATACTATATCTACTCCTAGTCTTGCAAAACTGCAATCATGCAGATTGGAAGTTTACTTGAGGCAAGAGGTCAATCCCACAAAGCGTCTTGCATCTTAACATTCAAAGATACATAAGTAATGCAGTAGAGTAAGAAAAGCTTAATTTCAACCATATTTAAGGAAACTGGTCGAAAGGAAATACATATCCTTGTTTGTTTCTGTGCCCTGCCTTTCTTCTTTTCTATCCCAAGACCTGGAAATCTGTGGCATTGACTCTCATCAGGTGTCCTTCCTGTATCAATCTCTGATCTTGAAGTCTAGTTAAGGGGGAGTGAGAGAAAAGAGAGAGAGAAGGAGAAGAGAACAGCGATAACACCAAGACAGGATGCTCTCTGTGCAATCCGATAGCCTCGCCAAAAACATCCTGACCTCAGCCCCCCTCCTCCTCTCCTTTTTATCTTTGCTCATGATTAGAAACTCTAGTGTCTCGGAGCAATGAAAGTAGAAAATAGTGCAAAAAAGGACAATTCTGTCATTATAGACTCATGATTTTATCTGTGGATAAGAGAAGAATCTATATAATGGCAGTTAATAGTCACTTATTGTGCCAATCTCCCCCTAAAAAATAAATTGTGGGGGGGGGGGGGGGGGACTAAAATATAAGTCATTATCTTATATTTTGTTTCCCTAAGCAATGACTCTAAATCAAATATATTTTAAACATTAATGAGATCTAATATCACATATTCTCAGATGGACTACTTATGCTTTTTGTTGTTTTTAGAGCTTGACATATATGAATTGTCACTGTATGCAAAGACCTGCATAAAGTCATATAAGAAAAATGTCCTTTCTGGATGAACTATTCCTTCAAGCAAGCTTAAATTCACCAATACAACTTGGATTTTTCATACACACAAACCTTTGAAATCCGTACATGTTAATGTTATTTTAAACTCAGAAGCAAATTCATTATGATGCCTCGTTAATCTCAAAACTTGTTGGTTTTTCTAAATAAATAGAAACAGAGAACAGAGAAGTTTCTGGTTTGAGAAGTACCTTGACTCATTCTTTCAGCGTTTGGCATGAGTGCCCACATGCATGTGAGCCTCTGGTTTCCTCAAGGGGGAGAACTTACTCAACCCACAAGTACTGAATGACTAATGTCACTGTGCCCCCTCCGTCTGCTCCGGCTGACACGCCCATTACTTTCCTCACCGCTTTTTTCTTTCTTTTTCCTCCACTTCTCCTCGGGCCCTCACACTATCTTCAATAATTGATCAACCCACCCAAGGTCCAGACAGCAGCCATTAACTGCAGCAGTATGGTCTTACTCAGTCATATCAACTGTTAGCCAAGTCCTTTTCCCAAAATCACATCTTTTTTTTTCTCCAGACCAGACTGAGGAACTACGAATGTCTGTTCCTGTGACAGAGTGTCATCCTGTGAAAGGATGTGAGGACTCTGGTTGACTGTTCAGAGAGTCACGTTACGATATACTGCAAGCACGTGCAGAAGGGGGTGCGGTGGGTGCTTTAGCATCTGCCCCTTTTCCCCTTGATGCCCAAAGTGCCCTTTTGTCGAGACTATTTATTTATTCGTTTTTTTTATTTATTTATTATGAAACACCCTTTTGTGAAGGCCTGTCCAATCTTACTATTAGTAAAATTAATGAATAATAATTTAGCCGTAAATAAAATGATCCACATGATGACCTTTCACCTGACGATCCCTCAATTTCAGACACCTTGAGTAATTTAATATTTTTGTTCAATATCTTCCAATTGACAATTTCATGATTTATAACGGGTAATTTTTATTTTATTTTTTATCAGAGAATAAGGCAGGAAATATATTGCATAGTTTCTATACTAAATTATATGTCAATCAGTACTGCATTATTCATATAGTTTATTCATTTTTATACCTGGAGATAACTTGAAAAACACAAATAAACCATATATTTTTTGCAATAGTGTGTTTATTGTCTTCAAGTTTGATCAGTAAAAATGTTTCTGCTTTTTATCCAGCTCAGATACAGCATTTGCCGGATGCTTTCATTTTGGATATGAATAAAACTTAAAACTCTCATGTAAAGACTATCAATACTCTCTTTTAATTTAAATCTAGAAACCTTTCCGTGAACACACATTTTATTAAATTAAATATTCATTAAATAATAAAAATGCAGCTAATACAGTTGTACACACAGCAATAAAAACAAAGGTGTATGTTCTCTTTTGTTCTTGCTGTTTGATTGATTAGAGTATAAAGTGCGTCGAGGGGTCTTGTCTTTGTTATCTGACTAAAAAAACTTTCCTACTTTGAACTATTATTATTATTAAAATTTAGAGTGCCTTAAACCAATTATCACTACACTGGTAAAACAGGATTATACTGAATTTCTCATCCTCCGAATTATACTTATCATATTGAATTAATAAATAAACTGAATTAATAAATTCAGAACAGGATTAGAAGAGAATCCCATTTTAAATAATAATAAAAAAAAAAAAAATTTTCGACAACGACACAGTAGTGTTTACCATAACAAAATCACCATAACCTGTAAAATCAATAATAATACTAATACTAATAATATCAATAATATAATTCAGTTTGTAATTCCATAGTAATTAAGAGGTGCAAAATGTATTTAACTTACTTAAACTTAACTTAAATTAGAATGGTCTTTTCTGTTCTGTGTTTCTTTTTAAAAAACTGTGTCATGGCATTTGCTGCTATTAATACAGGAGCATCCGTTTCGATACATGTATCAGCAAGGAGCACAGCCCTATTTAAACCTGTGTTCCATATGTCCCTTATATACTTTTGAGCACCTGCCCCTCCAAAATTCTCTGCACGGCCCTGCGATGCAAAGTGAAAAACCTCAAACTAGTCATGGTTACTTTCTGTCAAACTGCTTTCCAGGTTTTCTACTTGTTTTCCATAAGAAGACAAATGTAAATGGTCAAACCTAATCAACATTTATTGATCTTGCAGTAAAACAAGTGTCTATGTAACTGGAACCAATACGATCAATACAACTACAGTATCTGCTATGCATAATATCTGCCAGTTTTTGTGTGTTCCCGACTTGATTCTGCTTCAGGGCCAGAGAAATGGAGATACAAATGATTTCCTTATATTTGAATTTGAATGCATTAACAGATTTTTTTTAAAGCCAAATTAATATATATATATATATTATTATCTTAGTGTCTAAACTAGTCAAAGCTGAGAGCCAAGTTGAAAAGGAAAACTACTAGCTAAGACAGGAAGGCCCCTCGAGGGCCATCTTCTACCTCTGTGTTGACTCCACCTAAAGCCCTGAAGCATGTGGCATCATTCCACCATTGCCATCTCTGTGTGTTTGTGTTCTCCACCCACCCTGCCCCTTCTAAAGTAATATTCCACAGCCATAAGCAAGAGTTGGCGGCATGCGAGGACGCCAACAATTAGCCTGCGCACACCACCTACTTGGTCTATTTTGGTTTGAAATTACCCATCAAACTTCTGTGAAGGAAGTAGTCTAGAGGTGGTTTTTGTTCTCCTTCTGGTCAATGTGACTCACCTGTCTGTTACGTTCATCCATAATCCGTGTGATCTGAATCTTTTTCCTCCCCATTGTCCCCGTCTTTTCGTTTCTCTCTTGCTCTAATGAACTTTATTCTTTTGTCCCTCTGTTTTGGCTCGCTTTTTCTTCAAACCGGGCTTTCTTCTCTCGACTTCCTCCGCTCAATTCAAAGATTCCAGTAGCTGTACCTGCAAAAGGCAGAGAGAGAAAGGCATTAAGTCAGATGAAAAATGGCAAAACCGCAGCGTTAAAAAACAGGGGAAGGCAGAGTCTGAGCCACATGGGACAGCAAATAAAGACAAAAGAATCTGCAGACGATCCGAGGCAGCGCTGTTTTCTGCCATCAATATCATGCAAATCAGATTCTCGCTTCGGCTGCGACTATGAGGGTAGACAGCACTGTCATGCTCTCTCTACAGTCACAGAGAATTTGACAGTGTTTTGGAAGTGCCACTAACTTAACAGCTCTAATCATTTGCAGTGTAAATTTTACTGTCGCCCGAATGACAAGCAGCACCACTTTCCTAAACAACGCTGGTGTAACATTGCACAGAGTTGTCACTAGCGTGCCGAACGAACACATTGGAATTGCCCTTTTAGCTGAAAATGCGTGTGAATGCAACCAAACTGTGGCTGATGATGAGATGAGGCTTTACCATCCAATAGATCAGAAGAAGAACCTGAATGGAAACGTGGGCCATCCTAATTTAACCCGCTCTAGAATATGATCCCGTTGTCACGTCGCGGCTTTGCTCGGCTCTCCGTCTCTCAGGGAAAAAGGTATGCGGGGCCTTTATCGGGCCCTCCTGCTGAGCTCTTTCTGCTTTTGAAAGGCTGCCCTCACCCAAGAAGCTAACCCAGGCTTTCTATAAAGTGCTCACAGCTCAGATCCACACAGCGCGATCACAGAACACACGTGTGTGCGTGCCGGTGTTTGTGTGCATGTGCGCACCTCTTTGGTGCTGTAAAGTAGGCCAACCCGATTCATCTCTGGGAGGAGCGGCAGAAGTGTTGTTGTGTTTTATTCTGACAGTAGAGGTGATAACGCCCCTCATTATGCAAATGAGTGTCCCATTATTTAAGCTTGCTGTAATGCAGTAAAGCTGTCAGTGGTGTCACGTTAAAAGCCCTCCATTGCTTTCTCTTTATTCTCCAGCTCTTTTTCTTCTTTCTGAACCAGATTTCACCTGCCAGAGCGCGCAAGGAACATTGATGTAGATCCACCTAAAGGATACGCTGCGCTTCTCACGTCTATCCGCACTGCCATGCTGCTCTATTTTATTAATAATCAAGTGCTTATGGGTGGAGTAGGGGTTTTAAAGCTTTCCAGAGACGTTTTCATGTTATTCGAGTTAAACCGCAAGCAAACTCTAATTTCATTGGCTCAGTTCCATCTTCATTTCATACAGTGTGGCTAATTTCCCAAATTCCGCACTGATTTGTTGGATTCCCTCTGTGTCGTTGAAATATAGTTGTTAAATACAAAGTTTCACCGCCATAAATACAACCTTGTGCTGATGTGGTTATGATTTATTTTTCTTTGTCTCTAATAATAGCTGTGAATAAGTTACACTCTATTAGCATACAAACAATAGCTGTTAGCTGGACCGTTAGCGAGCACGTCTCAACGTGTAAGTGGCGAAATCCGAAGGGGCTTGATGATTGTTTAGAGGACCAATGTAAAAGACATAAAACAAGAAGCAAAACAACTCAACTACAAGCTGGTGATAATGACTGGACACCCGTGTAAATATTTACTCATCGTGCAGCAAGCAGACCTGGCGTCACAGAGTGCGGTTTCACTGCTCACATTTGAAAGCTGATTAAGTAGTTAACTCAATCAAAACAGGGTCAATGGCTGCGACTCAAAGAGAAGCTTCCTCATTGATAATGACAGGTCTGTAATCCCTGATTCAACCATGCCAGAGTCTCAACGTGGACCTTACATAATTTTAAACAGCTTTTAATGGGATTCATCTGGAGACTGACTCGTGTTTACAGTGGCACCAACAACTGAAATGAATGAAAGTATGAATGTTATAGCATTAGATAACAAATTATTAAACCTGTACACATGTAAAGAAAACCTGATTTAACTTTATAAAATATTTTTTATTTATTTACTTACTTATTCTTTCAGTGACCTCGCATTACCTATGGACATTAAGATAGATGCGTAGTTACAGTGGGTAAAATAAGTATTGAACACGTCACCATTTTTCTTAGTACATATATTTCTAAAGGTGCTGTTGACATAACATTTTCACCAGATTTAACACCCCAAGTAATCCATACATACAAAGAAAACAAAACAAACATGTTCAGGAATCAACTGATGTGTAACAAAATGGAACGATGCCGGGAAAAATTATTGAACACATGAATAAAGGGAGGAGCAAATAGGCAAGGAAAGCCAAGACACCAGCTGAAATCTATCAGTAAGTAGAAAGCAAACCTGCCACTAGTCAGTGGATATTAATATTAGTTGGTTCAGTCCCAACACCTACAGTACCAGGATGATGAAGATGAAACAAGTGGACATTCCAGCAAGACAATGATCCAGAACACAGCCAAGGAAACTCTTGATTGGTTTCAGAAAAAGAGAATAAAGCTGCTAGAATGGCCCAGCCAGTCATCTGAGAATCCAACAGAAAATAAGAACTAAAGATTAGAGTTCATAGAAGATGCTCACAGAACCTTCAAGACTTGAAGACTGTGTTGAAGAATGTGCCAAAATCACTCCTGAGCAATGCATGTGACTAGTTTCTCCATTCAGGAGGCGTCTTGAAGCAGTCATTACCAACAAAAGCTTTTGTACAAATTTTGTCTTTTTTTATCTAAAGCATATAAAGATATCCATTCATTTTAAGTGTGACTTAAGAGTAAATGTTTTTTGTTTTTTTTTTGGGAGGGAATGGGATGATTTGAGGCACCAGTTATCCTTCCCTCACCTGGTTCAACTTCAGCACAACCTCTCATTCTCCCTTCACCCTGTACACCCCGGCCACCCCACCTCCCCCATCTTCTCTCTTTCCGTCATCCCCTCCTTTACATGTACACACGCTCACACTCATCTGCTTTCAGATTACCACAGATGAGTACAATCCAATTTACACCAGTAAAGCCGAACTACAGCAGACAAGCTGTGGTTGATCAGCAGCCAGAGGCGCTTTAGATATAAAAACGGTCCTGTCGCCGCCACACAAGCACTCAAGTACAATATATGGCTGAATATGTCTGTTCTTGATGCGTAAGAGTGACTGACCCCTGATGAAATCAAGGGAACAAAGACTGTGTGCGCGTTTGAGATTAAATATATATGAGTGTGAGAGGGTTTTAGGTTTAGTATGTGCAATTATGCCAGAAAGGGAGAAAAGAGTAAGGCGGAGAGGGACTACTAACAGGCTTTCTCTGCCATGATAAGCCAATTCACTAATCCATAGCCAAAGCATATGGGGAGCGAAAGAGAGAGAGAGAGAGAGAGAGAGAGAGAGAGACAAGTGCCAAAAAGATCCCTCCCCTGAAAGTGAACATCAGGACAGACTTGGCTTAGTGTGATAGACAGAAGAAAGCCTGGAAGAGGGGTCACCACCAAAGGGCTGAAGGGTCACAGAAGGATGCTACAGGACAGAGAGAGAAAGATAACACAAGTTAACCCACAACCTTTCTCATTTGATATATTGGGCTCAAACGCGTACAAAGAGCAAATCCAAGCGAAAAGAGAAACCCAAAGGAGAACGAGAGAGATGTGAGCAGGTCTCTCTAGAGGAAAAGGAGGAGAATCTGCCGTCCACCCTCCCATCTGTTAACCATGCCGCTCTTCCCCTGCCACAGAGCACAAGGGTGGTGGGGGAACGAGGAGAAATCGTGGGTAGAAAGGAGAAAGAGGTGGGGGCGCCGACACTGGGATGTAATGAGGTGCTGTGTGTTTTTCTCTCTTTCGTTCTGTCTCTCTCTGCCTTTAAGAAATGGAACTATAAGGGCAATGAGTACGTTGATAAACAGGCATGATTCTGGGTCGGCTCCATCCCTAGTGTTCCACCAGAAAAGAAAAAAAATGTTTCGAAAGCGCACAATTTTACTGTCAAAGTCCTAATAAAGTGAATATGACTTCTTCATGCTCAGCGATATAATTTTGTTTTAGATGAAAAAAAAGATACAAAGCAATTTTTTATTTCTCTAAGGGGTCTCTGGTTGAGAATGAAAAAAATAATAAGATGCAAATGCCATGAATATATTTGTAAAAAAGTACAGAGACTATATCTGATAATGAAACACTTGTTTTGATGAGATACACAACTCTGGCAGGCTTCGCTTTTATTGAGATCTGGCGCGATCTGCGCAACAGTGCAGCGGTGCTTGACTCCCACCACATTAAAGTCATCTGTACGTTATTATTACAATCAGACAGGAGTTGATCTTTTGAGAAATTGACCTCAGCGCAATGTTGCCACCCTTCGTAAACTCTCTGGCTTCAACTTTCCCTCTTTGCTTTTCTTCGCAGCACATCTGCAAGACATTTGGTACTTGCTTGTGTTTGAAAAAAAAGGGCAGTATCCTCTATCCTCGTGGGAAATGTGGTTGCGAAGATTTGAAATAACATATTACGGGGCAGAAAGTAAACCTTTTAGGAGGTGCATGATATATTAAATAAACTCTCACTCTTTTAAAATAAACTCTCATTTCCTTGAAGAGGCCAAAAAACAATTTTTAATATGTCTTCCGAACAATTCCAATACAAAGGCGCGCTTTTGAGCCTTGAGACTTTTTCCACATCTCAATCCTAATAATTTTTTTTTATGTAGTAATCATCAAAACTAAATAAATACTGTTATTTACGCTCAATGGTTTTTCCTTTAACACATATATTCATGGAGGTGAGGCTCTTTGGTTTGGGCTTGACGAGGGGCAGGGAGCCCATAGCGAGAGAGCTAACAGCCTATTGTCTGTATAAAGTCATTATGGGCAGTGCTTCTTAAGTGTGGCAGTGTCTGCCTGAGGGAAGAGTGCCTATAAATCTCGGCTGTGGAAAAGACACAGGATGGGTGACCTGATCCTGAGATCCGGTCAGTGTGGGAGCGACCCTGGAAATGAAGATCATAATGAGTGCTGGTAAAAATGGTTGGCAGGCACATACAGAATGCATTTTTGTTTTGCGTGTGGATTTTCAAATTTTATTAAATGGTACAGACTTTTCTAACGAATGAACGCTAACCTATGCAAATGTAAGATTTGATGCATTATAACTAAATAAATCTTTTTTTTTGGCAAATTTTTGTTAAGAAGGAAAATCTGAGAATTTTGCAACAAAAAGAAAACATTTAAAATGATTGTTAAACTGTATGATAATTATTTCTAGTAAATATAAAAAAAACAAATTAAAAGGTTTTTCTTCTGTGCACCGATAAGAAAAAAAAAATCTTATGTTCATCCGCCATATTGCTTAACCAGTTTACAATTGGTACTAATATTTGGACGTTTAGTGCAGAAAAGCAATTACACCACACATTTAATTTGAATTCTCTCTAATTTCCATGGACTGTATTTTGAATGCAGTCAAAACACATTAAAAGCTGTTGTTAGACACACAGTCTCATTACAGTAAGAGAGCATCAGTGTCTATCCGGGTTCCTCCATGGTCATCTATACCCCCTAGACCCCCCACTGTATGACTGGATAGAGACAGGAAACATACATGCACACACACAGAATGGTGGAAGGAAATGACATCAGCAGCCACAGACAATCAAAGGTGTAAAGGTGCTTCCTTTCCTAAACTGTTCCAGCGTACACAAAATGGGAACCAAAACTCCTGCGCTTCCTTCTCCAGGCCAGAAAAGAAGAAAAAAGAAGAGAAGAATAGAAAGAAAAAGACTTGAGGGCTTGAGCCACAGCTGACTGTAAACAAACGGCCTTGACTGATGCAAGCCCTGACAAAAAGATCTTGCGGTTTTTACTTTTTAAGCACTGAAGGCCATAACTTTAATGACAAGGCTTTACCAACATTCAGCAGATATGGTCAAAAAAAAATCACGGCAGCCATCCACACCATAATCAGATTTCATCACACAAAACAACCTCATTCTGAGATAGTAAAACTGATTTCACAGCCCATCTTATTTTCCAGACGATTTAAGTCATTAGTTTCATAAACTCGTTTCAACCCGGATAGAAAAAGGGCAAAGATGAAGAGAGACTTTAAAAAAAAAAAAAATTAATGTGAGGTTTTATTACCAAAAGTGTAAAATTATAGATGAACTGCTGTTCTGTTTTTGCAGTGATTAGTGAATAACTCTTTTCAGGTGCTTTGCTAGATTAGGGCATTGGGTGGAGGGATTTATTTATGTGATACAGGGCGCTCTTTCAGGACTCTGCTGAAATACCTTCCCTCTGTCTCTACAGGAATCAACAGCTAATTACTAAAATAGTTCTACAAGTACCTTAAAATAACACTCCTACCCCTCTGACTTCCCAAAGTTCACCTCTCTTTGTCAAAACAACCAAGAATCTTGGCACAGAATCATGTACGATTATATAAGATGCTCTTGTCAGATATGTGAGTTTACACTGTAAGCAGCACTATTTGGTTTGAATCCAGTTTCAAATCGCTGTAACAATTTTAACTTTAAATCATTTGTCGAACCCTCTGTTGTCTTCAGTAGTTATCATATAGTTATCAATTTCAATTTAATACAAGAATCTCTCCAATCTCAAAGACAAATACTTTGGCTATATCCAAATATATATTTAATATACCATTAATTACTGAATTTAATGAAGCATTTTTAACCTCTGAAATACATTCTGTATGTATGATGGCAAGTTACAGCTACAGCTTACTTACTACAGCCAAACGGCTCATAATTTTTTTTTATAATAAAAATAACTAAATAATTGAATTATATATAATTAAAACAGTTTAAATTTGATGACTCTCCACTGCACACCCTCACTTTGATGACTCTCATAGTGTCTACTTGTTGCACACTTCAGAATCTCTGTTGATATAGTGTTTAACCTGCATAATATTTTCCTTTTGTGTCACGAATAGTATGTTTTTGTCTCCAACTAATTAGATGAATTGCTTTCTGAATACTTTGTAATTGGAAAGTTTGGATATTTGGTGCAAAGTCTGATGAAAAAGCGCAGTAGTATTGGTCTTTCATATGGTGGCACCTGATCTAGCGCAACAGTGGAAAATAGAATGAAAGGGTGTGAACAGCAGTTGCATCCTTCATGAAGTCAGTAAACAGAGAAGTGTGGCCAGCTAAAGCCAGAACCAGGGAAGGTGAGAGCTATCTTTCAATTAGCGATTGGTTACTGGCCCAAGAAAAGCATGGCACAACATACTGTGTCAACTGTAAATGAAAGAGGCACGCTGAAGCCAGCTGCTCAGCTGACAGACACATATTGAGTGAATGGTGTAATGACTGATCACTGTCCTGTTCTGGCCGAACAGCTGTTAGTAAAGAAATAAGGCAAAAATTACAGCTCTAACAGCGGCTTGGTCTTGGTCAACAGGGCGATGGCCGTGCGGTGGACATGAAATGGAGATTGCGTGAGTTGCTTTGGGTGGTTTCATCGGTCAATAAGGCATTACCTCAAAGAATCTCTCAGACTTCTGGGTGAGTTCTTAGTATACTGGAACAGAGTTAAAGACAGAAAGGAGAACTGAAATAACAAACTACGTTAGCATGTCAAAAAAAAAAGAAAGAAAAAAAAAAAACCCAAAGAGAAACAGACTCATTTGCATGATAGACATGTAATTTCATTAACAATGACTATGACTGTGTTTACTACGTTCACACCTTTACTGCGTTCACACCTTCAGTGTTTGAGATAAACAATCATATTTACTATCTGGTTTCATTTTGTTCTGTTCATACAGTACTATTCACCTGGATGGCCATTGCAGTGCAGAGTTTGGCTCCAACCCTGATCAGCTGTCAGCTGCCTGTGATTTTCTTATGATCTCAAAAACATTGATTAGCATGCTCATGTGTGTTTAACTAGGGTTAGACCTAAACTCTGCACCGCATTTGGCCCTCCAGGGCAAGATTTGAATAACCCTACGGTACATCATCTTTCAGAAGTGCACTGAATCATGTAGGAATTAATAACTGTGTTCAAACCCCTTTTAATTGTCAATATATCTGTAACTATAATGATAGTGACTAAAGTATATGCAATCTATTGCGACTAACTCAGCATAAAGTTACGATTGATATGACATTATTTAAAAACACAAACTCGCAGTGGCTCTCACATTGTTTTGCATGAAAATGTGAGCTCAAGTTTAACTGAAATTACTTTTACAATTCTGAAAATGTAAAAGAGTCACATCATTTCTAGAAAGCAGCGTCATTCTCGTTGAAAGCTGAATTGTATATGAACAGGCATGTTTATGCTAAAACAAGAATGACAAACGCATTTGCTGTGAAGCGTTGCACACAAAGAACTTAATAAAAGAAAAGAAAAAAACAAAAAACCCTAAGCTCGTCACTGTCAACAGATAAGGCCTGATATCTTCACCCAAAAAGATTGCTGGCAGAGAATGCCAATGTCAGCCATGTTTTTGAGGGTGATAGTTCTGAGAGAAGACAAAGTCATGTGACCTCCCGGCAACACAAGACAGCATGCTCGGATGATCCTCTGATTATTTCATTGCACATTTTTCTATCCCCTCTTCTCCCTCTGTACCACGGCATTCTAATCAGACTAATTAAAAGCTTTGTTCATTTGGAAATCTCCGATGACAATTTGTTTCACTCTACCCTACAGCGGTCCTGTGAAAAGAGAATTAAATTTGATCTTCTGACAGCAATTATTAAACGCTCCCTCCTGGCTTCAATTAAGCCCAGAGGCTAACGTGGCTCACCAGGCAAGAGCGAGGGCCAAGATACTTCCTTTGCCACTTTATCATTGCTCCCTCTCTATCTTTTCTTTGGATTTTTTTTCTGTACATGAATTTTTTTTAATTCATGTACAGAATCTCATTGCAATGATTTAAAGATTGTTCATGGGAATTTTTGTATGGTTCCTTCTTGCAGTGGCTTTACAAGATGCTGGTTGAAGGGGGAAAAAGGGGGTAAGGTGAAAAAGGGAAGTTGAGCAACCTCTCCGATCAATCGGCAGTGATTGCATGAAAGTTCTTTTTATGATGTTTCAGTAATGATGGCGTAAGAGTCGGAAAGCAGATGTTTGTTTCATTTTCACTGTACTCAAAAGCAAACAAAAAAGGTTCAAATTCAGAATGAGATTGCTATATCATTAAATGTGTCACCTCAAGTGCCCTTTTCTTGTGTATTTATGTTAAACAATGTGTTTTTTTAAGATTCTGCTGCGATTCCTTTCTTCTATCTCGTCAGGAATCAACAGCTACTTACTTCATTGGTTCTACATACATTAATATAACATGAATGCCTCTCTGACTTCCCCAAAGTCCAGCATTATTTGATTTTAATCTAGTTTCAAATCACCGTTCATCATTATTTTCTATACTTTAAGTTATCTGTTTATCTTTCTACAGACTGAGCTCCCTCTACATAACTCTAATGTCCAGTAATATAAGAATCTCTTCAATCTCAAAGACTGTAGCTACATCAAAATTGGTAGTTTACTGAATTTAATGAAGCATTTTAATAATAGTAGTACATGCTGAAATACTTTCTGTACAGACACTGTGAAAATAATTCACTCAGTACTTTTTAAGTGGAAGAACTTTCTCAGTACATAAAAACCAACACTCAACAGCCTCTCTCTCTCTCTCTCTCTCTCATAGATAGATAGATAGATAGACAGACAGACAGACAGACAGACAGACAGACAGATAGACAGACAGGTAGACAGACAGATAGATAGATGGCTCCAGCTCTTATCAGGTTAAATTTAGTATATTGCAATATGTAGGAATCTCTGTGTTTCCATTATGGTTGGAAACTCAGCAATGCAAATACGCTCTTCTGACTGATCTGTGACCTGCTCTGTAAGCAAATGGCATGACTTGTCATTTTGAAACCTTGCCACTGCAGTTCTCAAAGCACTATGTCCAAATGACTGTTCCCTGTGCCTACACTGGCCAGAGAAATGAATTGATTGCTGCCCTAACATCACACCTGCCGTTTCTGACCCCCCTTGAGGTGACTGGAAGACATCTAAACTGATCACAAAAGACATTTAGATCTGTCAGGGAGAACATAATTTGAAGTTGAAACACATTCAGCAAGGATGTCCTTCAAAACGTTGACCTGCCTCTTTTTTCCCCCACATTTCTCTCTCTCATCAGTCCCAAAGCTCTGCGAGGAAACCGAGTAACCCAGATCGGGAGGAAGAGAGCGCGGAAGAGGAGATGAAGATTACGTGAGCCCAGACACTATCTCAAATCTCCTGCTGCAAAATGTTATCCCATTATTCCGCCCTCCCCCTCCTTGATTTTCAAGTGATGTCACTGTTCAGTTTAAGCGCAAGTTAATCCACTTGATTGTTGGAATCATTTTGGCACTGTTGACATTGCAGATAATTAAACCGTGATTGTTGCAGTTAGCGTTTATCTAAACATGAGTGGCAAAATGACTGGGTGACGCCTATCTCTCTTTCCTCCTCTCTAACGGTTCCTTCTTGAATCACTGCTTCCATTTCTTGGCCTCACTTCCTTTTATGCAAGACTAGGGATGTCTAGTAAACCAACTAGTTGGAGAGTTGCATGTACGACTAGTCGACTTAAGAAAGCTTGTATAATTAGGCTAATTTTGAGTGCTCCGAACCTCCATTAGATGAATTTCTTAGGGGGCCTTTACATAAGATGTGATCAAAAACAGCTTGATGCACACTGGGGTTTTGAGACACGTTTTTAAAAGCTGAGCTATTTTTAACTCAACATGTCATCTAAAAAAATGCAATGCTCATGGGCGGGATGCTTCAAACAGCTCTAGACACGACTCAACGTCATAGGACGCCCATCTGAATGTGTATGACTGAGGCAACGGTACTCTGAAAAAAGTATATTTTATATATATTTTTTGAGCTTTTACACTTAAAAATAAAGGTGCTTAAAAGGTTCCTCACATCGATGCCATAGAAGAAACATTTTTGGTTCCACAAGGTATCATTCAGTCAAAGGTTCTTTAAAGAACCATCTCTTAAACCTTCTTTCGCCACAGAAAGTTTCTTCAGATGTTAAATGTTCTTTATGGAACCATTTAGACAAAAAGGCTTTACTTTTAAGAGTGTACTGTGCAAATTGTGTAACTGTGAAATAAAGAGCACTCGCAGCATGCTAATAAAAGCATATATATATATATATATATATATATATATATATATATATATATATATATATATATATATATATATATATATTGTATATTTAAAGACTTGTATCAAAATTCTAACCCCACTTTGATGTCCTCACAGCTTGGACCTTGGGGAAACGATAGCCTCAGGCCTAGTTTTGCATTACAAAATATTACGAATTAATACATTAAAATATTTCTTATATTTACAAAATAAATATGTATATGAAAAGAATATATATAAAAGAAAATACATATGAAAATAGACACACAATATATAAATATAATTAAATATATCATAATAAAAAAGAAATAAATTCTGATCTCTTCTGGTAAGATACCTGCAAACCCCCTTTCATGTCCTCTCAGCTTGGAGCAGGGGGACCAGGCTGCCCCGGGCCCAGTCTCTCATTACGGTCTCAGCATGCCGATGCATAACCCCCACCCCCCTTTTGTAGTGGTAAGAGGAACCACCAGGGGCTGGCACAAGTTACTCCAGTACCGGCTTGCCCCGACCTCATCAAAGCACGCGCTCGTAATTTGTCACAGAAAGCAACCAATTAAGATGCGTTAAGGGACGAGGGAGGGGAGGGGAGGGAGAGAGAGAAGGTTAGATGGGGCAAAGCAGTGAAAAGATAGCATATGATTAAAGAGTCAGCACAGCTGTGGTGAATCAAAACGGCCCGGACTTTCAAAGAAAACCTCAAACATGGACGGGAGGTTTAGAGTGCAGAGCTAGTGTGATCAGATAAAGTGCTGCTGGTTAACCCTTGAGGAGGAAGAAAGAGCGGAAAGAAAAGTGAGCGTAAATATTAGATTTTCAATGTTTAGATTAGATTTGAGAGTTTTACTGGTAGTACGCACACACATGCTGACTTGACTGACTTTGAAACTATTTATTTTACTCTTAATATATATGCAAAGTTTCCTATTTTCCCGTCTTATATACATATATACAGTATATGCTAAGCTTTATTTTAAGAGTAATTGTTTCCTTTTTTCTCATGTTTTAGCTTCACAGTTACATTCAAGATGTCCTGCCGTGCATCACTGCAATTAATCTGTCTCTCCCCTGTGTGCGAAAAAAATGTTCCACAACATTTTTTTCATTCTTCTTTCAAATCCTCCACACAGGAGTATCCATGTGTAGTGTGTGATGTGTGCGCATGTATTTCACTATTTATTTATTTATTTTCTCAGGCTTCACCTTGTTGTTCAGTAACGTGTCAGGTTGCACACATTTGCATAGCTTCCTTTACCGCGTGATTCGTGTGTCTTGCAGCTGTGACGGGCCTGTGACGTTTGTTTTTTTTTATATGTGATCAGAAAACAGTGACAGCGAAAGTTTTGCGACGCCGCATGCCGGATTAAACGGCTTCACTTTTTTCTGCTTCACACTTTTCAGTCATCTCGATGGAGGAGGAAAAAAAAATGCTAGTCAAAAAAAAAAAAAAAGAAGAACAAAAATCTCTGCTCAGCGGAAGAATAAAAAATTGCGAGATACATATCGTGTTGTTTTTCTAGGCATTTATATAAAAAATAATCACCCTTCTAATTGCTGTTATTCTGATGGTAATCGCTCACTCTAGCTAAATAATGACCGCTTCTCGATTCGACTCGATAAGAGCGGAAAAGAAAACAAGAGAAAGCAAGTGCTTACAGCCGGTGTTGTGTAAATCAGGTCTCTGTGTGTGTGTGTGTGTTTTCCAGAGGCTTATCTACACCATCTCATTTTTAGAAGGGGGGTTTGGGAAAGTGCAGCCTGCAGAAGGTTGCGAAGGGAGGGAAGCTTTTTCTCAAGGCTCCAACCACTCGGCAGCACAGGGATCGGCCCGGCGATCTCCCTCGGCTCCCGATCCAGCTGCAGTGTTCACATAACCCCCGCTGTCCCCCTCGGCTTATGATAGCACAACTCGTCTCTCCCTCCCTCCTTTGCGTTTGCACCCATGGACTTTTCCACTCCCTTCTGCACTGCTGGGCACACATCGGCCCTTTTCCCCCTCAACCGTTGTTTTTCTTTTTCTGCGTTGTATGTTTTTTTTTTTGGCAGATTCCATTTCCCCCCACCCCTGAGAAAAGTCCTGTGGTCGTTTGACCCTGAGAAGGGATGAGAATGCCCAACCCTTCTCTGCCGAGCCTCCCTTTCCACGTTCTGGCGCCGATAGTGGGGACGGTCTTTCTCCTGTCTCCTCTTTCCTCCATCCTCCTATGCTATCCTTGACTCTCCCTGGGTCTGCTCCCAGCTCCGGCGTTAGGCAGACGTTCCTGCTGCGCATTATCCCAAATAAACAACTCATTACACATGTAATTATCCGAGGGGGCTAGCCAAGCATCGGAAGCTAATCCACACCAGCATTCCCAGTCCCTCTCTTTTCCGATTCCGCTGGAGGGGAGCTTGGAGAAGAAGAAAAAAGCCGGCTGTGTTTAGGATAAGTAAGAGAGAAAGAGGGAAAGCAAAAAAATATTCTAATCGACTTCCTAACAAAATTACCCTTTTTTTGCCCTCTCTCTGTCATTCTCCACGATTCGTGCTTGGCTCTTACTTGTTTTCTCGACCGTTTCAGAAGTGGGTCATCGACGGGCTGCCTAGAAGCGTTTTGAAGAATGTGGAAAGAAAGGTCTGTGCTTTGCCCTGGTGAAAACAGTTGTAGACTTTTTACGAGTGGTCTGCTTATCCAATTAAACTGTCATAAACGCATTAATATAACGGCACATGCCCGTTCGGGGAGAAAGGGAAAGAGGCTAACTGCTGCTTTATTAACATGAGGTTTCTTCACCTGATCGCTGAAGCTTGACAAGAGCAGTTCCTCTTTCTTGCGAAAGATTATGATGAATATAATAAGATTACACCTCCTACGTTACCAGGCCTACAGAGCACATCGCTTTTAATCTGACCTGGGAAACAATAACCTGAGGATAAAAGCAACCACTGTGTGTCCTCTACTCTAGTGTTGTTGAAAGAGACAACAGCAGTAAGATTTTGAGTAAGTATTTTAGAGATTATGACAGTTTCTGTCATGTACAATGCATGCACAAGTGATACACCACTCTGAAATCCCCCTGCAAACCCTTTCCCTCAACAGCACTGTAACTTCAGACGCTACGGTTAAAGTTGTTCTAATCTAACCAAGGTGTCAGGCCTATGTTCAGGCCTCTCTGCGGTCTACAGGTGCTAACGTAGAGTCCAGAGGTCCAATACACAACCCCTCTAGAGGGACACCAGCGGGAAAATAGAGCGAGCTAGAGGGAATGTTTGCCGAGTCAAATTCAATCATGCCACATCATTAATTCACAATCTTAACAGTTAGCAACAGGGCTGGGGACGTCGTAATGTGCTAAGTGCATAGCTCTTTACACTAAGGTTTGATTTAAGCAAATATACAGTAGTGTTCAAAAGTTTGGACTGTGGTGTTTGAAGGAGTCTCTTACACTCAGGAGTGCTGCATTATTTTGATTGCAATACAGTAAAAACAGTAATGTCGTGAAATATTATTGCAATTTTAAATAACTGTTTTCTATTCAAATATATTTCATAATGTAATTTATTTATCTGATTGCAAAGCTGAATTGTCAGCAGCCATTACTCCAGAAATCTTTTGTAATATTATAAATGTCTTTGTCACTTTCTATCACTTTCTACAATTTTAATTTAATGCATCATTGCTGAATAAAAGTGATTAATATAAATCTTACTGACTTTTGAACGGTACTGTACGCATTTTAAAAGAAAGTAAATAAACTGAACTATTTGCTTAGCAAAGTACCTCGTAATTTGAATTCACTGAATTTAACACACACTAAAAGTAAAACAGTAAAGGTGTAATATGCACTTTAACTTCAGGTTTATTAATCTTAAGGATCTATGTAATGCTTAAATCTGATTTGGTGCAATCTGGTGTAGTTAGGTTGATTGAGTTTTATTAAGAATATTTTTAATAATTGTTTACATTCAAATAATTTTTTTTAATTTTTTTTTTGTATTCTACTGGAGGTGGGAAAATACTTTAATGTTCATAAACAGCTCGAGTTTGTAATGAAGAAATAAAATTAGCACTTCACTTCTAAAAATATTCCATGATGTGGACATCGCCCTATTAGATTACACTCCATGCCTACGCACTCTTTTCTCTCTCTTCACATCGCACACTACCTTCTCTTTGCCAACTGAGAAGACATAAACCAGGCTCTGTCTCAAGCCTAACTTATAGTCATATGACTATTTTCCATTTAATAAGTTCCTGTTAAAACCACACATATCAAATTCTGTATAGGGAGAGCATGATATCAACATGGATATCGGGTGGTGGGGGGACAGCAGAGCTCACCAGAGTCTCGGCAGGTATCTCCCTTCCTTTCCTCATCTATTTATAACCCATGAGCCGCTCTGATCCAAAAATAAGACAGTGACCAATTTTAACCTGAACAATGCTGCAGGCTCACAATCGTAGTCCCTGGCACACATATGCACACACAGGCAGACAAACACATGAAAAAAAAAGTCGATCTCATGGCTGAGCTATTTCTGGCGGGACAGCAACATTTAGGAAGTGTGGGCCACGGGCCAACGAGCAGTTTAATGACACGCCTGCATCACATGGTCTCTTGTCACAGGAGCTCCCGCCATTGTCAGGGTTGAGCGCGGACACACACACACGCACGCTCGCACAAGGTTATTTGTTTTTCCACAGCAGCTGCAGGTGAAAGGAGCCACCTCCGCGTTTCACCATACAAAGCAGAGCACTCCACGGCCCGTCCTGCACTGGCCAGCAAACCCTGAAGTTTCAAATGAAGCGCTGCTCTTATTAATTATGCATACAAGTCGGTGCTGCACATTTCCTTTCCTTCTTTCTCTCTCCCTCTCTCTCTTTCATTCTCTTCTTTCCCAGATGGAGCATCTGTAATAAAATTAATGACATCATTGGCTGTACTTCGGAGTAACTACTGGAAGAAAAGTGATACATCAAAGTAAACAGTGTACTGTGGAGAAGGGGGGAAAAAGGAAAAATCTTAGATAGCTCCTAGACTGATCTTTTTCCATTGTTAGATATGAAACAAAGAAAAGAAGCAGATATATATTTTATTATTTATTTATTCTTTTTTAAGACGTCAGCAAGATGCTATTAAGTGCTTATGGAAGAGTTTTCAAAACAATATTATATCTATCTATATCCATTCTTCTTTTCCCACTGTTTGATATAAAACACAGTAAGAAATAACAATTAAAATCTTAACATATTATTCTATAAAGTCTAAAATTAATTGCATCTGGCATTTAAAGTGGAATAAAACCGACTTAAGACAGAGCAGACAGCCAATGGCTGAAACTGGCTCGTCTGATTGGTTGTTTTGGCGGTGGATGACAGCCTGCTGAAGGACCCTGTGCAAACGCCGCCACAAACATAAAGGCATTAAGTGTCACAATGCCAGGCTCACAGACACATCTCCGCTTCGGTTTTCACGACTCTTCTTTTTCTTTCTCTTCCTCGAATCTCGAGTGTCCAGCGCGGCACGCTTTTTCCGAAGTTTCAGCCTCCGCTGCTGACAGGCCGCTGTTGAGAGCGGCGCAGATGACTGCAGAAAGACACACGTGTGTAGCTTGGCAGGACACCGCTCGTGAGAGCTGCTCTTGCGAGCGCCCGAGAGGCTGTCTCTGCAAGCTAGGCTGAATGAAACACCTCAACCTCACACTAATGAAAAGAAACTCTTATTTCCTTCCATCGTTTCATGTTCAAGCGTATTTGAATCACGTCTGGGAGTTGTCAGACGAAGTGGCCTGTGTTTACTAGCGAACGAGCTAAAAAAAAATAACATGTGAAACAGTAAATGACGTGAAAAATCAGGGAGTTGCGACACTTTGAAAGTGTCAAAAGGACCGTCGAGTCCATTGCGAGTGCAAAAAATAGCTAAAAATACATGCCTTGCCACACGGCACTGTGCTACGGGCAGCTCCGGCGACAGAGACGTTGGGGTTATGAATGTTATGCGAAGCTGGGGCATAGAGGCCCCTCTGTCCCCCCTCTCACCGGAGAACCTTACAGAATGACTGGGCTATGCTGCCCCACTGACAAAGATAAATTACATTTGCTGGAAAATATTTCAGCATTTTTTCCTCTCCCCTACCCTCTCGACTCGTCTCCCCTTTTTTTTTTTGTGAAGATTTTTGTCGCTTTTTTGGCCCTCATCCAGCAGTGTGCCATGGGTCCCTCTGCTGTGAAGCGAGACGCACACACTGTGCCACTGTGCTTTATCATGAAATCCACTCTCCGTCTCCAGTGTTTAAGCACAGAGTCGGCAAATGCAGATCAAGATGGTTAAAGATAAGTTGGGTGCCATCAAGACATAGAAACATGACCGGATGTATTTATTTATTTATTTATTTTTGCATTAAATCTGAAAGTGTGAAGTCTCTGAACTGGTTATTTAACTGCATATTTTAAATCGGCAACTCTAACAGAAGTGCAACATCAAAAAAATAAATACAAATAAATAAATAAATTCACAAATGCTGGATTGCATCAAATATGCATGAGCTATAGATGAACCTTTTCCTGAACAGTTTTTAATATTCTGTGAACTATTATCAAGCTTAAAACGTGCTCTGTTTACTAAGATACTGACCAAAGTGGAAGTGCTTGGATGTTTAAGGAGAGAAAGGCCAGAAGAGGCTCCATGCTGGACCACCCAAAGCTAAAGAGGAGTTTATATGAAACAGGAGTCACCTTTACCCATCTGATTTTTTGGAACAGCACTTCTTTCATGTTCGCAGCGTGATATGTTGTGCACATTCATTCGGCGTACGCACGCACACTGACTTGTCTGTCATCGCAGCCTCCTCGTGGCAGCCTCTACCAGCTTTCTATCATCTGCTCGCGTATAAATACACAGTGAATTATAGTTTCTCTCATATCACGCAAATGCACATACACAACTCTCCGAACTATTTCCAGGCACATACACGCAGACTTCGACAGCATACATAATAATTATTGTGTGTTCGGTACATACCACGTAAGCCCACAGCAGATCTTTAGAACAGAGAAAGCTCAGCTGAAAAATTCAATTTTATGCAGAAATATTCTTTTCACAATATAATTAAACATCAAAGGCAGGACTATTCCTCTGTGATTGAGACGCACTCTGGTGAATCCACTCCATACACCACCTTCCACTTTACAGCGAGAAAGAAAGTTGCCAAGCGTCACTGCTAATTACAAAATAGAGACGGAAGCAAAGTTCAATTCATTATGCAAAAACCAGGACAGACTTTTGTGCGCCGAGTTCATTCATCTAATGCCAAACATTATAACCTCTTTGAGGGTAAAAATGACTTATCTGAAGCTGGCTTATTTGCTTTATTAAACTAATTTTTAGCCTAGTAAATGAAGCTAAGAGGGTATGAAAAAAAAATTTAAATGAGGAAATTTCAACTTCACTGAATCAAAATGAACACACTGCTGTGTAATAAAATGAGCTGATATTACTTTTTATTATTATTGCTGAAGAGTTACAATGAAAATAAAGACTTTTTTCTTTCTCTGTGAGCTCATGAAACTTAGTGGGAGATAGTGGCAAATGTTTGGTTTAAACACGTATAATGAGTTATTTTTAAGGGGGAAAAATTTGAACACATTTAGATTGATGAGTATTACTTAAAATTAATATATATATATTTTTTTTTGCATAATGCCTGCCTTTGCTTGAAGATGAATAACCATTCATTACACTGCACATGCTTTCTTTAATTGATAGCAAAAGAAGTGTATTTCACCTATCCTTTTCTTTGGACAGTACAAACCAGTGTAAATTTGTGCATCTGAGGGGCACACAAACTGTGCCTGTAAATGCCCCTGACAATCAGCTCAAGTACCTCAGCCAATCAGAGTGACACGTGGAGAGCTGATCCCTCTTTGAGAGAAGTGTAAGGCCATGTTGTCACTGTTGGTTTTGTGAATCGACAGAAGCCTAATCCCTGGTGATTTCCTAGAGACGACAGGTCTGAGGACGACCGCTCGTGTTTGTGTGCGCGTGTCTGTGCGTATATGTGCACGGCTATGAGAGGACCCTCTGAGTGTAATCATATGAGTCCACATGAGAGTGTGTTCATTTTCCTCTTGGGCAGATTAAGCAAACACTAAATCCCAGAAGAGCAACAGGTGAGACACTCACACACACTAAATACACACACACACACACACACACACACACATATACAGGAGCTTCATTGATTGTGTTTGCCTGTCCGACAGTATAGTCGGAAAGAGAGTGCACCTGAGGTAAAAGTGACAGAAATACAATAGGTGACACCCTTTTGCATGGAGAAATTGTACCTCTATTTGAAATTTTGCAGAGTGACTGAAATTGTTAAAACAAAAGGTTAAGTACAGGAATTCTAGAAAAAGTATGTTAAGACATAAAAAACACCAAAAAGTAATTCTCCTGTTAATTAAACATCTCATTCTTTTATTTACATCTGTATCTGTCTTCACCTTTGCTTGTAAAAGTATGCAGATTCTCTCTCTCTCTCTATTTTCTTTTCTTTCTTTTTTTGCAGCTTAATTAGTCACTTCAAATGTAATTAGATTATAACAGCTTCTTACAATAACTCCTGAAAAACTGATATAAAAATGTTGCCTACACAGAGTCATGTCACCCAAATGCCACAATTAAATACATATAAAAAACACTTTTCTTTTTTTGTAAACACTTTAATTCATTATGGTAGCATGAAATTGTAAATTTCTGATCCTCATCTTCACTCTCTAGATTTATTTATAAAGAAATCTCTCTCTCTCTCTCTCTCTAGGCTATAAACTCACAAGTTTGTATGTAGCTATATAAATGTTGCTTATTTTAAGCTTATACAATCTTAAGTTTAAGCTTACTGATAAATTAATTAATTAAATTACTCTCATAAAAACTGAAAACTATGGCTTTTGGCTATATAATAAACAGATAAAGTCTCTTAGCTTGAGTTGATCTAATAAAATATTTAGTGTCTAGAATGACTAATGTTGCTTTTCGTGTTGCTGTCTTTATTTTATTTTTTTTTTCTTTAGTTTTATTGATGTATGGATATAAGCTAAAGCAGAGTTGGTCTAATTCAATTTTAGACTGTAGCGATTGATTTGCCTGCATATAAAAATAGTGAATAGTGTCAATGAGGCGAATGAAAGTTGATCATATGTGAGCGCATGTTAGACTAATTCAACACAACATTTATCGGTGTATTAACCTTGGACCTCCAATACATCACCGGACACTTCTTTTACTATTCACAAGGGCAGTAACTGTTAATTCATACACGAGCGCTGTAAAGCGTGTCGGCTTATTCCGCGAGATAATAAAGTACTTGAAAAGACCCCAAAAAGCACGCGCCTGGTTTGCTCTCTTTAAAAAACCCTCTACATAAAGAAACACTAATAATGATTGTCCTGACAGCAGTCACAGAAATAACGTGTGAAGTCGGGTCAACTTTCTTAACGGAGATTCTGTAACACTTTCCCTTGTGTTCCCGCGAAATAACGGAGATAATAAACTCATCGAATTACTGTTTACCAAACAATGTCACCTAATGTAGGCCTATCAACGGACAAATAGACTACGCACCGGGGTCCGGTATCAGTGTCACTTACTTCATGGTCCGGTGAAGTTTGTCCTGCGGTGTGACGGAAGGTGTTGAGCCGCCGGGTGGACTTCACCGCTTCACACTTAAAATCCACCAAAAATCACCAGCACCACAGGAAAAGTGTCGTTTTCTTAATGCGTGTTTCTTTTCTTGTCTCTAATAAAGCGTTTAAGATGCTGAGGTTGGTGTCAGTCGTCCACGGTGAGGAATGATTAAACCGTTATTGCGACTGATGATGTTGAGCTCCGCGCCTCTCTCTCTCTCTCTCTCTCTCTCTCTCTCTCTCTCTCTCTCTCTCTCTCTACGCAGGGCAAATAATCGGGTTTACTCTTCAAGGGGGACGGGCTTACATCACTCCAGTGTTTTAATGAAAGAAGCGCAACATTAATGCGTTTTTATCTTCTACTTGATAAAGTCAAATCACAAATGTGCAAAGACAAAAAGTCTACTTTATTTAAATGGAATATTTTACTACAGTATGTTATTTGTTGTAGGCTACTTTAGAGGTATAGCCTATGGTAACTCTTTATGGCGTCCTTGTTAGAAATTACATGTAGGTTGTAATAGCAATAGCTACATTATGCATAATTACATAGAACTACTGTAAACCTAAACCAAACCCTCATCCTTCAACCATAACCCTAAAGTAAGTAGATGTAATTAATATTATTTAGCTCTTAAATGTAGCTACAATTAGCCTAACAAGAAACTGAAACAAGGTTTTAATTAGACCCAGACCGACCCTGATGCAATAAAAACAGTAAAATATTTCAGCCAATTAATATGTAAAACTAAAGATTTTTTTTTTTTTTTTTTTTTTTGATGTCTTATTGTTTGAAGTAACCTAGATATATTTAAAGGGAAAGTCTGCAGTGCTAGGTTCATTGCTTGTTTTTCAGTAGCTTTGAATTTAATGAACAATAAAAAGAATCAAGCAGAAACTTTGTAAGTTAGTTAAATTAATGGAAACAAACATACTGTTTGGTGTAAACATAAAAACTATTATTATTTATTTATTTATTATTATTATTATTTGAGTTTGTAGTGGATCTCTTAAGAGACTGGACTTTTTATTCTCTAGTTCATTCGAAAACAATGTATGCAGCAGGGCTGTAATAAATCCAGATCTGAAGAATCTATAAAGTAACATAAATGACTTTGTCAGTCTATGGAAAAGACATATAGCCAAACCGTATAGAGTGATAATTTCTTCTAGCACTAGATGTACTGTATATAAGCCTGCATAGATTAGTGCCCTCTCACAGCCCAATCTTCTCACCATATATTTAAATGAGCCTCCTTCTCACTGAAGATACGTACTGTAACACATGCTAAACATGAATAAATCACAGACAGATCTGTCCCACCATAAAACGATTTTAACGCATCTTCAAGAGATGATAATTAGAGAAACCCTGGTTGACACCACCAAAGCTCTCCATGCCAAAGACCACCCCGTGAATGCTTAGAAATAATAATTAAATTCACGTTTACATTTTGTTAAAGGAATAGAAACAATCATATTGCTGTTTTTTTTCAGTTCCCCATCTTAAAGCGGTCTTCTGAATTTCATCATGCACATATTTCATTGCTCCATGAAGCTATGGCCTTAGATTTAACCTTAAGCACCACTTGAGTCACTGACAAACGAACCAGAGGTAGAGGTAAAACATGAAATCAGTTAATGAATTAATAAAACCTGCTAATCTGCCTGACAGACTGTAATTGGACACAGCAGTATCAGCTTCCGTGGGAACCCACTTCTGGGTCACAAGACACTGTAATCTTGAATTGCATTTTTATAGGTAATTTCAATATCTTGATCAATACAGCTTCGGTTCCACCAGCTATATGATAGCACATGCTAAGTTTCATCAGATTCTCTGATTCCCCATATATTTACACGGACATTTCCTCACATTTGGCCAGTCAGCTTATATGAGTCAATGAAAATGTCTTTAGCCTCAGGATCAGTAGGCCACACTATCATTTTTATTAACTGTTATGTCTATTTGAAAAGCATGTATATTATGTTATACCCACCGTGTTCACAATTGCTTCAGTTCCAGCTTCCAGCTCCAGTGCACAGTTTTACCAGGAAGACCCTCTTAGGTTTCAGAGTGCGGTTTTGTTTGTTTAGTTGGCACCTGGTGAAGAGACACAAAGAGAGAGAGAGAGATTCTTTCTGTGTTAATAGCTATATCTAGGCACAGTGTTCAAGATACACGGCATGGCTTGGGGAACTACAAAAGGAATAAATAAATATATAAACAATGTTACCGAGCTGCCTCTTGCATATTCATGTCTTAGGTAAACTAGATAAAGAACAGGAAGAGAAACAGAAACAACAGTAACTACAGCAACTATACCATACATCACTGATGGTGACCTGGCAGACTTAGATCACTTGCAGTTTTAACCACAAATAATACATTTCTGTTATTATTTTTCTCACATGCAGGAAATAACCTTTACTGCACATTTGCAGGTAAATATTTAAAATTTGTTTCCAGCCATTCTCTTTATGTGGATAGATATACACACATTTTAAGATGTAAAATAAATATATAAGAGCATTATACACATTTTTTACATGTTTATTATTTATTTTACACATTTTAAATATATTTGATTTGATTTCGGATAGGTAGATTTAACTACATTAGTTCAGTCTACTAAACATTGTGCAGCAGAGCTTACTAATGAGTTTGTTCAAATTTGCCTGTTAGAATTTCCCCAAAGGCACTTTAATCTAATATCTCAAAAGGGGGTTTCTGTCAATGGAATCATAATACTGTAAAGATTAGTTCGTTTTCCTGACCTAATTTACAAACAGAAAGACACATACTGTATACATGTGTATACCCACATGAATTATTCTCCCTTTTGTTTTCTTTGGCTGTCGATCCCTACCAGACTGTCGGCCCTGCTTGCCATCACTCAGGATCAACAATCCGATTTCCAGTAAGTTCAAAGCCACAAGGAAAGTGCCCAGTAGCAGTTATGTCATTTCGTATACACATACAAGAGGCTTTTCAGAGAAAGGTAATTTTGAGGTTTCGGCCTCATCTGTTCATGTTTGTAACGAGCAGATGTAAGGAGATGGAAGATAAATACACAATGTTAGTGGCTGACAACAATCCCGCCTACGTTGTTTTCTTTTCGGGAGCCTGGTAGTTACCCACGTGTGTCTTATTATCTACAGTCAGACATAAGTAGCGTTCGGGAGGATAGAGGGACAAGGCCTCTATTTCATTTTATTTTAAGAGCACGATAAACATCAACACATTTTTCTTTGGCAAACAGGAACGAGCAAGGCTGTTAGTGTTTGCGTGTATGCGTGAGTATACGTGTGTAATCTGTTGCCGATCACACTCATGTGAAACACAATCTGGCTGTCAGAGCTGATAACATTGTCAAGTACTCAAACACCAGCGCTGAGCTTTCACAGTGCATGAGAGCGCCGGGATGAGGCTGTCTCCCAAGTCTGGCCAAATCATAGATTCTTCTTTTCCCCTCCTCATTTTCTCCGTTTATTTTACTCCTCCCCTCAGCTTCACTCTCTCTCTCTGCCACCTTCAATTTCACCCATTTCCTCTCTTTCCCTCTTTCCTCTCTTAAACTTTGAAGTTTTAGATAGGCAGACAGATAGACACACCGACGGGCAGGGAGAGGAAAAACACACTACTAGCTGGGGTATTTCTGCAGCACAAAGTTATGTAAGAGTCACAAATGGGTGTAAAAATGGCTTTTTTTTTCATCTGTGTCTCTATGTACCGTTCAGTCACCCTTATGTCTGTTTTTATGTTGGAATGCCTTATAATTTAAAATATAATATAATATAATATAATATAATATAATATAATATAATATAATATAATATAATATAATAATATAACAATTAACCTATTTATTGATATAAAAAACATTATTCCCCTTAAGTTATTTATATATTCTTGTGGTCAAAAGGCAGATATTTTAAGCAGGCAAGTATCATTTTATTACTTAAAAAAATACATAACATTATATAATTTTTTGAGAAATTGTTATCTATAAATCAATCAATTAATCCATCAGGAGTTCTGAACGTCTGAAAGCATTTTAAGCCACAGTAGCTGCACACAAATGTATAAGATGTGTCTCTGCATGTTCACCTTTAAATATAAAGCATAATTCTTTCATTTCATAAACATCTTGCAGGCTAACTGAATCAGTGTCATCCTCATATTTGGCTGATTTGGCACACATATTAATCAGTTGAATGCCTGATTTATCTTCATCACACCGGCCATTTAAGATCATTTGAGATCAGGTTTAATAGTTCTCAGTAGAGGCTGGGATCTCATTTCACATTAGCTCTGACCCTTCAAAAAGTCTACAGTAAGCCACATTACATATGTCTGCAACTTTCAGTGGATCTCAGAGTATTAAAAAAGCATACATTTAACTTGGAAACTCGTAAAAGTGCATTGCTGATGAAATCATCATGGTCTGAGCCCTCTCTTCATTGCATATAAACAGCACCTGAGCACGCTAACACACATTGTGGTAGGAAGAAAACCGTTAGTGAAGTGTTGACTCGTGTGGGGACAAATTTGATAATTTGCATGCTCTGTTGGGCAAACAGCGCGTGAACGCTACACCTTTGATTCATTATAGATGAACCACAAGCAGCACAACACGGTTAAGCCTTTGTGCAGGATGCTGCTGCTCTGGTTTCAGCATTAAAGCTGTGTGCTGGAAAAAGCCACCCCAGTTCCAGTTACCCTGCACTCTACTGAAGTCTTTATCTCCCCTGTCAATACACCTGTACTCTGTCCCACTTGCTAATAGAGGCCTTAATAGGAGTTAGAGTTAGTGTCAAATGACAGTATAAGTTGAAAACTTTATTTGTTTTAATTTCAAACATGTATGAGCACAGCTTAAAGGCCAGTTTCTTTGAACAGTTCTCTGTTGACTTGAGTGAAATATGTACCTGCAATACATACCTCTGCCAGCAGGGGCACACTAAGGCTTTCTCACAGCTGAGTCAACCCTGTCCATCACAGCTAAATAACACAAGAGTTTAACTGCAGTGAGTTAAATGGAGGCACCCTCAATTTCTGCTTCCTAAATTATTCTGTTGATTGGATCAGTTACACATCTTTGTATATTTCCCCCTTCAGCTCAAAGTTCCCTTTTCTGTCTAATGTTAAAAGCTGGAAAAATAAATATATAAAAAATATACTCTAATGATTTTTCCTCCTTTGAACGGTGGAAACTAATTCACTCGTAACCTCTGTGAAACTTGCACAGTTATTTCATTATTTCAATGGATTTTTTTTTTTTTTGTTCTCACAACGGCGGCACTAAAAAAGATGCCAACATCACATTTTTCTCTCTCCAGACTTAGAGTGCCAACCGGTGTTTCCTGAGCTAGTGCAGAAGTCGGGTCCTAACAGATGGTGGGCATTATGGACAGGCAATTGGAAATTCTACCTATATTTTCTTACATTTATTTCAAACTGGTCATAATAGTTGCTTTACCAGACAGTGTAGATTATCTTTGCAGGGGGGTGGTTACGTACATGTATAAGTATGTCTGATGTGTTTTATTTCAGAAAACGTTTTCTTATTAGACATCTGCAGTCTCTTTCATCCCTTTCACTCTGTCTGTGTTGTTCTCTCATTTATTCTCTCTCTCTCTCTCTTCGACAGCGTTGAAACTGCTGCTCGGCTGCACTCATGCACACTTCAGGTGGTAAAGAAATCAAACTCACTTTTACACTTTTAACTCTCTTGATTTCTCTCTTCAGAGAAAAGTAGAAAAAGGACCATTGTCCTCTTTACCTGAGACATAAACTGAAGAGCGAAGCCCCTCTCTATGCCACATAAACTGCAGAATATACTGGATCTTAAGGCCCACAGTGGAAAGGTTGTGCGATTTTAATGGCCTTACCCATAAATTACACAAAGCAACATTTTAAAAAGGACCTTCAAGAAATAAGCTCACCTAAAAGTGTCTCTAACATTTTTTACTCATCCTCATATCAGAACTCAGTAAAATACTGTTCAAAACTTCAGGGTCGGTTTGAATGGCACTGAATGGCATTTAGTATTTTTTTGTATTATTAAAAACATTTTCAAATATGATAAATTGAATTATTTTCTTAAAAAAAAAAATATGGAGGTGGAAGGACATGCTCACTATTCACTTTCTTTGCATGGTAAAGCAGCCCACGGACATTGCATTAAATTTCACTTACTAAAAAAATGGTAAAACAGAATTTTCATTTTCGGTCAACTCTGCCTGAAGAGTCTTAAATATGAAGGATTTTTAAACATTTGATCAATTTGAACAATAAAATGTTGGAATGTCAAATTATCGGTATATTTGCAGGAAAAGCCACTAACTTACTACTTCCACTAAATAAAACGTCAAGAGTTTTTAACGAGGCAGAAAAGCGCCCTCACACACACTCGCTGAAGCTTCACACTGGAGAATATAGAAGCACAGGAGCGTCGAGTCTGAGGAGCGATTCTGGATGTACACATACCCGCGCAGTGCTGCTATGCTGAACGGATGACGCCTAAACCTCTTTGTGCCTGCAATAGCACCCCAGACTCATTCTTATTCAAACAAGATGAGACTGGAGGCAGGCAACAGAGATTAGCCTGAGATCAAAAGGCGGTGAAGCACTCGTGTTTTGTAGATTCAGACGGGCCCCATCCAGCATGTAAGATCCACCAAGGAGCAGAGCGCTGCGCCGATGCCACCCTCTCCAAGGGACAGAGAAGAGTAAGATGAGCAAAATGAGAGAAAAGAGAATAAAGAAAGAAAGGAGCAACAACAGACGGCCAAGACGACACCTCCAGTTAGTTTATGAAAAAGAGAGAAGAATGAAAAACTGCGTGCAATTATAGTAGGACCAAGATAATTCTCCCTTTCTTCAACGCTAGGGAAATGAAAATGTTTCCATGTGCATAATATGTCACTGTTTTCTGCGAGAATTTGTTTTAAATATGAAATACTCCTCTGACAGACAGTAATATGGAAGCATGTAACCTAAGAACATAGCATCTGGATCTGCAATAAGCAACATAAGGATGGCAACTACTGCGACGCCTGCGTGCCAACTGTGATTAATATAAATAAATGTGGGGGGTTTGTTTCTCAACACCGTATATGTTTCGTAGTTAATGCAGACTTAATAGTGGCATTAGTGCAGAAACAGGTCCGTCTTTGTCGCACCCTTAATGCAGAGTGCTGCTGGTACTTCAGTTCATAGCTCAAGTCAAATCGCTTATGCTTTTAGATGCACTGATAAATATGAGGAAAAGCAACCAAGGCTGCCATATTGGTGTAATTGGCAGTTAATTTGGGGCTATTATAGATTTTGCAAATAACACGGGAGCCTGCGGGAGCTCTGGAGAAAAGGACTAGTGCAGAAACACACACACACACACACACAGAGAGAGAAAAACAGACAGACAAACCAAACCCTGACATAGCCACTGGCGAATAGACAGAGAAGGGTTCAAAAAGAAAAAGGTGCCTTCTCTACAAAGTGCACCACCTTTGCTGCGAGAAAACAACGCTCTTTCGCAACCACAATTCAGATCAAAGATTTTTGTTATTTATTTATTTAGGTAGCGAGAAAAGTTTTTCAAATGACAAACATGGGAGCTTTGGTAAACTGGGTCAGAGCTGCCTTGCCAGAGTCTCCATGGGGTGGGGTGGTGGGGGGTGCAGAATGTCACACCCTGAACACCCATGAAGAGAGGGATTAGATGGCAGAAAGCTTGTAAGTGATGCTTTCTTAAAAATATGCTGCCTCAGAAATATTGTTCTCAGAATGCAAACAAACTACGCTAGAGGAGGAAGCAGATTGAATCGCGATTTTATTCTCAAAGGACTAAGCCGATGTCAAAACTAGCCGTATATTTTTGAGTCTTAAAAATATTGTAAATATTTAAAGTAAATAAAAATGAGGAAATTATAAGAAAATTCTGTACATTTTATTCTCACTGGGCTGATGTCAAAACTTATTCCATATTAATGAATCTTACATATCTGTACACACACACACACACACACATAAAAAAAAAATTAAAATAGAATTTAATATATAGGTAAATATAAATGAGAAAATTCATAAGAAATTAATTAATTGAATGTATTATCGAGGACTGATGTGAAAACTAAATGAAAAAAAAAATCTTAAAAAAGATTGTCAAAACTTAGAAAAGATTGTAAATATACATTTAATGTTTAATTTTGTTAATCATATTGATCTTTTATTTGAAAAATTTACAAAAATCTATAACCTTTCATTGAAGAATAAGACTTTAAAATGGGGAAAGTCTCATTATGAAATAAATGTTTTTCTCTAATACACGTTGGCCAAAATCAACGGTACCCTTAGAAATTCTAAGGGTAAAATATATCTGAAGTAGAGTATATTCTCATTCATATTAATCATTTTAGCACACCAGGGTGATTATGAACATGAAATTATCCAGCGATTGCTTCCTGTGTCACAGAAAAAAAAAAACAAAAAAAAAAACAAAACTTAATCATCCATCACAATAAAGTGAAACCAAAGAATATAGTTCTGATGTGCAGAACAAGATTGTTGAGCTTCACAAAATAGAAAGTGGCTTTAAGAAAAGAGCTAAAGCATTGAAAACTCCCATTTCCACCACCAGAGTAATGATGAAGAATTTCCAATCAACTAAAAATCAATCAATCAATCAATCTATCTATCTATCTATCTATCTATCTATCTATCTATCTATCTATCTATCTATCTATCTATCTATCTATCTATCTATCTATCTATCTATCTATCTATCTATCTATCATCTATCTGTATATGTCCGTCGATCTGTCTGTCTGAAGGATATCTTTTTTGAGAAAGACATAACATCATATTCACCCAACTCTCTAACATGCTTTCATTTCAATAATACAGGGATTTGTTTATTATACAGTATGTGCTAGCATTCTTCTTTACATTTTCTGAATGTCTTCAGATAATGAAAGGTATTACTCAGTTTTCTTTCCTTTTAAACACTGCCCACAGATTCCTCCTCATGTGCAAACTTATAAAACCATTCAGAGACCGCTTCTGCAAGTGTAAACTCACAAATTTCCCCGTTACTTCAAACTTAAACTAGCAATGTCAAACTTGTACTCAGGCCTGAGTGATACAAATTGATATTGATTCTGTTGTGGCAGCTAGCTCAGACGTGAGAAGAACCTACACTGTGCTGAGGCTCAGAGGTTTCTCCCATGCTTCATTTCAAGCCAAGCAAATAGTTGTTGGATTCAATTACTCTAAACAGGAGTAATAATTTACTCTGATGTTGAGGAATTAGAACAAAATAAAAGCACCAAATAATCTCAGGATTACAGAGCCCTTGTGTCTATGATCGTTTCTATTGTAGATTACCTACATAAATTAGTACAAATGATTATGTGTATGACTACTAGCCTTAATGCCATTCCAGACCCCCTAAAGTTCACGGCTCACATTGTTTGAACTGAAATCCCCTCACAGGAGAATAACAACATAATACGCTCGGCCATTGTGCAGTTCTCAATTTTTCCACAGACAGACTTTTTCGGTTCATCACAAGAGGGGAAGGAAGAAGGGAAGAGCTTGCAAAGGAAAAACTCACCGGTGCCGTTCTTGTGCTTCCCCAGGAAGTCACACCCTGCAGCTCCAGCTGTGGGCCAGGTTAATCAAACGGTTACAAAAAAAAAAAATCCAAAATCATTACAAAAAAAATTTAAAATGAAAAGAAATGCCCTGCATTAATAAAGCCAGACCAGCTGGCTTCGAACAGAAACCCGATGTGGGTTGTGTTGCCCCGCAAACTCTCTTGGATCTGAAAAGGTTGTTATGCATACACACAGAAATGAGACACTTGTTCCCTAAACACACACCCCCATGAAAAAGTGACCCGTAAGATTTGTAGCATAAGAATTTGGCAGTGCCTGATCTCCACCTGTTCCCGTCTCTCCAGGCTAAGAGGTAAATTTAGACTTGAGAGATATCAGTGACATCTGGACCTTTGTCATTGCTAGAACTGCTGTCCCAACTGTCATCAAAAACATCAAACAAAACGTGACAATAAGAACATGTGTAAACATCTATCTATCTATCTATCTATCTATCTATCTATCTATCTATCTACACCACACACATTACACGGACAGCGACACAATGTGTATTTTCAATAAATATTTATGCCAATCCAATTATGAATGATATTTTAACCTGGAATAGCGCGACTACAGAGAAGACAAGCATTTACCAGTTCAAAAGTATACTCCCAGGGGCTCACAAAATTCCATTCTCTCAGTGACATCACATTTGTATTGACCCTGTCTGTAATATCCTGAGGACATTTGACCTTTAATGGGAATGGGTTTTGGTAAGAAGGAATGAGTTCATCGTAACATAGCTAATGGGGATTTCATTGAAATGGGACACAAAAATATGACAAAAAGCAGTAAAAGTGTTTGCTTACTGTAAAAACACTGCAACAGGATGTAGCCGAGCTCAGTCACAAGGGAGGGGGAAACTATTAAGGGGGGAAAAATAATAATTATCCCTTACTATACAGAGCACTCAGTAACAAAAGCATAATTTGTTTATAATTGCATTTATTATGGGTCCTCCCCACTTATCTTAACTTAGTTACAATACCATGCCTCATTCAGCATCCAGAGTGACAACCTGGAAAACTGCATTTCTGAGTCAGCACACCTTTCTTGTGCATTACTGACACACTATTCTCCTAGTTAATACTGTAAAGCAGCTTTGACACAATATGTATTGTTAAAAGTGCGATTTAAATAAAGGTGACTTGATTTGACTTGAATTGACTTGCTGTCTCTTTCCTCTCCACTAAATTACTCACAGACAGTTATTTCCTAGTCTAAGTTTTAAGCTGGAATGTTTCTGCTGGCCAGCGAATGTACTGTTAGAGCGCTCAATGCTGGACACAAGCTGCGTGTCCCAGCAGCAGCAGCAGCAGCAGCAGCAGCAGCAGCAGCAGCAGCGTGCAGGAGTCTGGCTGTCTGTGCGGCTCTAGAGGAAAGAGGACCAGTGTGGCAATGCACAGCAGCAGAGACGCCCCAACCATCAACCACAGGAGCCAGCCCGGCTCCCCCCATGAGGCACGCTGACTGGACCCAAGTGTGTGTGTGAGAGGGAGAAAGAGAAGGCATAAGAGTAGGATTTGTCCTTGCTGATTTTTACTTATTTATTTATTTATGAGTACATTTTAGTGTGGGAAGTATGTCTTTATTTTACACCGTGTGTTTTGTTATCTTAAAGGTGACAGAAGACTAACAGGATGCCCAAAACGGCATCTTTCCTGAGGCCGCATGCCTTGTTTTCTTTCAGCCTTCAGTGCAATTTCAAGTTTAGTTTAGTCGTTGACAGCACATTAACAGTAATTATCTTGATGAATCTACTGACAGATTAATTTTTTTGTAATTTGTGTTCATAGCAGTTACTTCAGAGCAAAATAGCACCATAATATTTTTTTTAAATTAACTCCAATAAAAAAAAAAAAAAAAAAAATAAAAAAATATATATATATATATATATATATATATATATATATATATATAAAGAATTAAATGTAAAAATCTATACTGAAAATTGTTAAAGAAAAGAAATGATCTACAACATTTGTAAAATAAAAATAATAATAGTTGCTTCAAAACTCTAATATCACTGAAAGTGATTGTTTACCACATGATTTAATCATCCTCATGTCGTTCTTTCAAAAAACGGCATGACTTCTTTCCCACTGAAACATAAAAGCAAATATTTTTGATATTTAGATTTTTTTGGTCCAACTCATATATTATATGGCCTTAACAACTATGTACTTACACTTAAATTAATAATTTTGGCCTAATGTACATATTGTGTACATAAATGTTTTTACATTGAACATATAAAAACCTGCATGTAATTACCTCTGTAATAAATTTCTGTAATTACATTTATAATTCCATTTTTGACCCATCCCTTACAAAAGCGATGGGTCAACCTATCCGTAGACCTATCCGTACCACCAGAATCTTTAGGCCACTTCATTATTTTGAATATCCAAATCAAAACAAGCCATATAACATATGTTAGATACTTCTCTGCTAACTCTCAGCAACTGTGTTTTTGTGTTGGAAATTACACTGGTGGTCTCTATATCAACGGTACTGAGTGGCGTGGGCAGGTTCGAGTCAGCCCTCTCCTTAACACAAGGTCGCTCTGTGTGTGTCCTACCCATGAGACTGAGGGGAGCCCACGTTTAACATGCATATCCATCCATTTATACACACGCACTTCCACACATACCGTATGTGCACAGTAAACACACCAAGCACATTGCATCTGCTTTCTAGAAAGTTCTGATGAACTTTGAGCATGAATAGATCTGATGAAGTACAGAGAAAGAATGGAGGAGGGATCTTGGGGGGGGGGGGGGGGGGTTAGGAGAAGGCAAGAGCTCTAGACAGAGTGAGGGAGAGAGAGGTAGAAGTCTGCACACCTCTTTCCAAAAACAATATTTTGACTGAAAGGTTAGCCATCTGGATCTTCTGAACGCAGGATTACGGCTGGTGCCTCAGCTTATTTTTCCCCCTATTACCACTCTGGTTGCCACAGACACAGCCACTAGCTTGCATGGAGACCCTCTATGATGACAACCACCCTGCTGCTGCACGAATAGCTCTCCAATCTACTAAGGGGAAACAATGGGTTATCTGAGTATGCTTGAAAATAGACTACTTTGAATACATGGAAAAGTATTCAAGGACAGTTTTACTTCACTGGCTTACATTTCAATACAGAACCTTGCTGGGTTCTGCACAATCTCAGAATATGCTATTCTGCACATACCAAACTAGATCAGTCGCGAAACTTTTGGACAGAACAGCAAAAAAATAAATGAATAAATAATAAAAAACAAACAAACAAAAGAGCAGTTTTTGTTTTGGCAGCTGCAAGTTCATTGTTATTATTTTAACTCTGCCTGCTTTTTATTCAAATATATAGTCAGCTGTTTGCATTATTGTATGAATTATCTCTTTTTTATTAACCTCCCTATTTAATTTATGTAATTGTTTTATTTATTTTTATAATGATAAATAAAAATAAGCATCTTCACATGCTTTCAACATCTAATTAAGAAAACGCACATGTTTTCAATTCTTCATACACATCTCCGTCTACTCAGTGCTTACAGAACTCGAACCTGAACGCTCTGGCGGGTGTCCATGGCAACCTGAGAGCACACTCAACCCCATTCATTCTCTGTCTGCTTCACTCAGTCTCCGAGTTTCTCCGAGCATGCCCTGAGCGCTGTGAAAGTGGCAGCTTTTATCTTCTAATTAGATGGAAGGAACTCACCTCAAGGTAAGTGGAGCAAGACCCGGCATTGGCCCTTTCTTCCAAGTTATCTCTGTACTATACATCTGATATATGAGACGGGATTTATTCGAAAGACTAAATTTAATAAGCTAGGTCCCATAATGGGACTTTATTCGACATAGATCGTTCATATCAAATGGAGAACATCTCAGTTTCCATTAATGCGACAAAAAAAGAACAACGAGCAAATGACATTTTTGGGAGGGCGCTGGAAAGACCCCAAGTGTGTTTGATGGAAACAAACACATCTCACCCAAGGCGAGTAGCTCAATGAGACCCTTTCATGTGCCCTACGTTGGATGCCATGTATATAGATGGAGCGCTTACATATGTACATCCCTCTGTTTCTCTTCAGCTCTCTCTCTCTTAGCAGCTCTGTCTCCACTCGCCGAAAAGCGTGTGACAAGTAGCACAGATGGAGTGTGAGGAGCGAGGTCTTCTCGGGTCCGTTTCATGGCGCATTTGGCTGCGCCTTGCAGCTGATGATTTAGGTGTCATAATAGATGTTCCCATAATAGCTCTTAATCCAACGGACACTTCCAGAGCAGCATCCTTCACAAAGCTCTCTCATTCCATCTAGAGTGAGTCAATCACCAGCCTCAGGCATCCTTTTCAAAGTGACAACTAGTCCAATCAAATGGCCTTCTCTGTATCACCGATTTAAAGGACTTGTCAAACATATTAGCAGCTAAGTAAAGAGTAAAATTGGCAAACTCTTTGATAATGTGAATCCCGTTCGCTAAAGCTCCTGTGGGTAAATTGGACAGGATTTTTTAAAGAGTTCCTCAATTAATGTTCATGGTTTGAATTTGAGAAATTGTCACTTGAAACATCAGTAAAAATGGGTTTTAACCTGAGGGATGTTTCTGTTGCTACATCTCTGTCCTTGACTAAGTCTTGGTGGCAGATTGTTTGGGGTGAAAGCCAGGGAAAATCTATACAAAGATGAAGTCCAGATCTCTTCTTTTGCACAAATTTAGCACTTGTAATCATGTAGACAAACAGCCCAGATGAATGTGATGTTGGTATGATTTGTGATGGTGGGTATACTTAGCATCTTTTAAAGTTTAGATAAGTAATTTGTCAACTTGATCCCTGTTGTTGGCTACAACTGGATGACTACTCTCAGTGATATGATTCGCATTAAAGATGTACTTGGATTAAAAAAAAAAATAATAATAATAATCCAGAAGAAAAAGTTGCGTGAATGGGCCTATATAGCATTGAGTATGAAAACACAACAGAAGACAGTCATAATGTTATCCCCATCACCAGAAAGGCACAATAAAGAACATCCATTAATGCACAAATTGTAACCAAATGACGTAAACTGTATTTATCGTCACATAGAATTAGATGACTGATTTTTGTCATCCTTCTCTGGTGATATACTCTGTTGAAAGACATTCCAATAACCCCAACTGTCTTGGACAGCGTTTCAGGAAAATAAAAGAGAAAGCCCAACATTTAGTGGTATTCAGCTACTTGAGTACATTTGTGTGGCCATGAATAAAAATTACACAATTTTGAGCAACAACTTATGCTGTAAAATGGAAAATTCAGTAAGATTTAGATCAAACTTGGCAATGGATTTCCTGAATGTGTTCCATAGTGATATTCCAAGAACTAAATGGGTGCAAAAAGACAAAATGGTGTTATATTATGAACACATAAGGTCACATAGCTTTATGTTGGTAAAACAAGCAAAAGTTGAGTTGTTTGGTGTTATATTACAGCCTTTGACAGGTACAGCATAATTACAAGGGCAAACCATGACATATTTTCAGGGAAAGCAGGTCGGTGATGTCCCAATTAGGGTGAAATGACCAGCAAAGTGACAGCTCGAAAATGTGTCTCATCATTGGCATACGTCCTCAGAGTGGGCTTCGTTATGTCGCCTATACAAGACAGAATTGAATGGCAATGTCATAAGGCACTCCAAAAAGTCTTGTTAGAATGCAGATAATAATGTTGTTACATGCCTTGGTTGCTAAGGGTCATTTTCTGATGCAACTCCAAGACTTCTGTGAATCTAAATATAATGGGACCAGCAGTGGTCCAAATTATGGTACCATTTAAGGGCACATTCTTGGCATCCAACTTGGCACCCTGGTTAAGCTGAATGCATGTCAGACGATAATGTTAAAGAGGAGGCCAACATGAGGACAGTATCCTCAGGAGGTCCTTCAGGAGACAGCTTAGCACTCAGGGGATTTAAGCATCCAACACTGGCAATTCTATTGCAAAAAAAAACAAAAAAAACACGGTTCTCTTTCAGGTTAATATATATGTCCGTAAATGATTGAAAATAATTAAATGGAAAAAAAGTATTTGCCCTTATAAATAACACTCATTAACAAATACATTTCATATAGGAGTAATGATCTTGGATAAGCTTATATTTTTTATTGACCTGAAAGCTAAGTTGGACACACAATTGAACTAAACTCCATACTGCTAACGCTAATGATAATAATGTGAACACTTAAATGGGAGGTGCAGCTGGCTGACAGTCATCACTCTTTCTCAAACCTCCAGATTTATTTAAGTACGGCATAACAATGCTTTTGGGAAACAAGCCACAGAGACAAAGCGGCTTACGCACTACTTACGCTCTAGAAGGCACCATGCCATGTCTTATTTTCCCTCGTAAGTTCCTCTAGATGCTTCTTGGAACATTGTGTGGCTTTAATTAGATGTTCATTAGAAGGTGTCTTGTATTTCCTCAATTAGTCCCTGTCATGGCAGCAGCGGCAGTGCAGTAATCTCCGTGATTAAACTCCACTCTTGTTTGTCTGGGCGCGACGTGCCAGCTTTCTCCGACGGGCGCTGTCCTGGAGCCCTGTCACAAAGTGTAATGATTCTTTAGCATGCCCCTCCAAGGCTTCCCAACATCCTGCCAGCCTAACAGCAAAGAGCACTCATTTTAAATGTCTTCCCCATTCAACCCTTTGCCATTTTCAATTATACCTTTCCACCCTTCCATTTGTGTAATTTTCTAATCTCACTATAGCTGGCGTGACGCTGTTTTAGTGGTACTGCAGAGTGACACTTGAAGCCATCAGGATGGTAGCTCAGAAGTGTAAGACATGTCAAAGGTCACGACCACGTGGATGGCTCTTCAACTTCCCTAAACTGATGAACAGTAATCATGTTTATTATAACTTTCTGTATGTTAAAATTACAGTGTGTGTTTTTTTCCCCCCAATAGCATGTTGTGGACTCATGTTGCCATGGCTATAGAGGAAACGGCCAGTGTTCTTTCTTCTGATTTTGAAATGACAAAATAAAAAATGACATTGGATTCAAGAAATTAAATTAAAAAGCTAAATTGTAAAAATGTGTTAAAATCAACTGCGTGTTAAAAACATATTTACAGTAATTACCTTTTTACCTGTAAAAATCATCACCAAGACATCAGTGACAAAAAAGTAAAGAAAGAAAAATATTAAAACATTGCAAAAGACATAACATCTCCATTTTGCTGGCAGTAAGTCCACTTGCTTAGCTGAAAGAGTGGCTCTTGTAAAAGCAGAGCAGTGGTGAAAGAGGTCAGGGCAGACAGATATGGGGTGCAATTACTGCCTTTGAGAGCCATAAGCATTAAGGTCTATTAGGTTAAAGTGTCCACCTCTTCACTACCAAAGAGAGCGCAAATAGCTCAAACCGCATGTTTTGAGGGTTGGCTACTGTTCTGAGAATATGATGGACAATGACCTGAAAGGCTGGGTGAACAGGTTCGAGTGAAGTTCATGACACACTTTGAACAACAAAGAGTAACAGATTCATACATTCTGTCTGAAAGGCTTCAGCAATGAAAAGCTTCAGAATGACAATTGTCAAACAAGCTAATTATGAAATGGGTAAACGTCAGTTTATTTAATGTAGACAGAGCCCATAAAAATACCCATATATATTGTGCCATACAGACGTCTAAGATCTTGCACAGTTAATAAACATGAAAATGCTAAGTGGCTTCTACCAATACAAATGCAGGAGTAATGAAGGCCTTCTGATCTAAATTAAATCAGATATATATATATATATATATACTTTTCTTTTTTCTCTTTTGTTATATAATGCACTTCAGACTATGTGTGTTTCAGTTTTAACAGTTTTACCGATTTTTATCTTTATCTTTAGCCTGCAAGGCAACACTTCTAATTTTCATTTAACTTTTTAAAGATTACGTTTTTTTAATCTAATACTTTTAATTTTCTTTTAATTCAGCTTTACGTCAATGAACAAAAACATGTTTAATGCATTCAACCAGTATTGCTGTTGTCAACCAAAACTTTAGGCAGAAATAAATAATGAAAATTACTAAACAAAGTATATATAAGTGTTGACGCCATCTAAATATATGACTATAATATTTTATATATATATATATATATATATATATATATATTTAAAACATTCAGTATTGCCTAAATGTATCCTACTCCCAGGTACATACAAACACAAACATATTTGCCATGCCATTTTCACAAATCTTGCATAACACACGCTCAGTAACACGGGTAACATTCTAAGGTCTGCGTAGGTCTCAGTGATTTTCTCTAAGGTCTCCCTGATTGCAAGGTTGAAGTGCTCTCCACGTCCTGTTAGGATAAAAGAAATGAGACATCAGTTGGATTCTGCAGCACCAGTGATTCATTCGCAACATTCAGGAGGCATTAGAGGTACTCATTTCCTACCCCAACTCCCCCCAGCCCACCACTCCCCCACAGCCCATGCTGCCTTACTGTGATTAGGTAATGCTGCTCGTTTTGAATGTGATGCCCCATTTCCACTGGCAAATCAAACAGCTCTGGATCAACGGGCCTTAACTTTCGGATTCATTAGACATCTAAGAGAGGTCTTAAAGCGAAACATCTGCTTTCGGTTTCGTCCCAAATACCTGTTCCAAGCCATCAGCTCTGCGCACGATAGGCTGCCAGGCCACGCGAGATGAACCCGAGTTTGATGACATCGGCTGAGGTTGCTTCGCCGCGGGTCTAATGAAGGCTTAAATGAGCTGCTATATTGATGTGTAAGGAACGGGGGATGAACTCAATGCATGCAAAAAGTTCATATCGACTACCTTTGGCAAGCGCAATGCTGACCTGCGAATTAACTTAACAAGAGCAAGATTTGTTCGGGGCTTTTTTTCCTTGTACCATACCGCTCCCTTCCTGCTACTACTCTGTTCATTTGATTTTATCCCTGCCAGCATATTTGCTATGTGCAGACGTGACAGCTTAATAATGTAAGCTGAGGTCTTTCCCTTCAAAAACATCCTGGGTTTTGTAAGCCATCTGTTAGACATCCTTTAAGCCAACAGTTTGTGTTATACTTAACGTCACTCTTCCAGGGCACTCTTATAATGGGGTAATAAATAGTGCTGAGATCCGTACTGATGTTCATCTCAGTCCCTGACTTTCTAGGTTTAAAATATTAGTGGCATAGTATGTTTTACACCACCTGTTTGAAATCCGCTATTGAGATTCATTAAACAATGGCAGGTTGACAAATAATTCAAGGCTCTTATTAAAAATTCACCTTCAAAACTCTGCATGCATGTTAAAAAATATTATTTGATGGCATCATTCAGAAGTTCCTGTCTTGTTTATTATGGTTGGCTCACACAGTATAAAGATGCAATCATAAAGTGTTTCTCACATGATAATGAACAGAACTTTCAAGTGCAGTAGAGTTTGCCATGCTCACGGACACCTTTCACAAATCAGTCAGTTACTGTTGCCGTGAAGCCATGCACATGCGGATAACATTTTTTCATTGACAGGTTATCTTGTATGTAAAATAAATCAATTCATTTATTTTAGACTAAAATAGAATCATTTATGATATTAGTGCATAGTTTATATTTACATATCATGGTGCCGCGGAGATTTCCAGGACAGCACTTGCAACAAACCCACAAACAAAAATGCAACACTAACTCATCAGATTCCACACTGTGTCTGCAAGACTCAGAGGGAGATATTCTGGTCACAAGACTTTATTTTAAGACTTTCCAAATCGATCTAGTTTATGCTCCTGTGCAGCTATTCTGTAGTAGTTCTCTGTAGCTAAAATTCACTATGTTTTTTAATTGATCTGAATTGCATTTAAAATATGCATTAGAAAACAGTGCTTATAAAAATAGTGCACATAGCAAATAAAGGACATATTGTCTAACTGTTAAAAGCCCATTATTCATAACCCATTAAAAACCATTAGACATGATAAAGTGCAATTATACTTAAACAATTGACTAAATGCAAAAAGCATTAGTTTGGCACTTTTTTGCCACAGATAAACTAGAGTGCAGTTACTGATTCAAATGAATAACAAAGACTCTACAGTAAATTAAACAGTGTACCAAAATTAAACTGTAAATTTGTTACTTTAATGACTTATGTAACTCAATTGAGGAACTGTATAAAAACAAGTGGCATAATTATTCAAAACATTCAAAATGCATTAACACTCAAACTAAGCAGAATTTAGTTTTTCTTTATTCTTTTTCAGTATGAGTCAAGCAATTAAAATATGATTCTGTAATTTTCTGATGTATGTGTTTTGCAGGAGCAGAGAAATTTGAAATGAAGCTGCTTTATTCATTAATATACAATGTATTGAAATGTAGGCATTAAAAAGTGATAAAAAATTGCTTGCCTAATTATATATGATGTTTTATATTATATTATATTATACTATATTATATGTATAATATAATATAATATAATATAATATAATATAATATTATATTATATTATATTATATTATATTTATTTGATTTGATTAGATAAATTTAGATTATTATAAAGTTGTTCAATTTTTTTCTCTTAAACCCAGTTCAAAAGCTGAATTTCTAAGTAGAGCAAAATAAAATTCAAAAGGACTTTAAACCCAGTTAACCTAGGTGCAGAAGGTATTTAAGATATCCACCACACTCTCATTAGCCCTTTGTTTTATTAATTTTAATTTCTCCCGACAACCATGGCGTAACATCCTCCTCTAATCTCAGAGTATGTAAAGATAATCCTGCAAACACTTGTCTCTGGCAATTTACATGCTCGCCTTTTCTAACCAAAGATAAATGTCAAAAAAGGGAGAGAGGGTGGCACAGAGGGAAACTGACTCTAAATTTTTTTTCTTTTCAATTACCTAATGGTAAGTGGGCTGTTTACAGTTTTTGCTAGCTTGTTATCGTGTTCGGAAAGTTTCCAGAATTAAAAATCGCAGCGTTTTAGACAAGTGTTATATGTTTGCTCTACTCTGTCTTTATATAGAGTGAGAAGACCAGAACAGACCCCAGCAATTCTTTCTCAATTCAAAAACTCTTTTGTAACACCTCCTTTGATGTATCTTTGACAAAGAAAATCCTGAGGCATCTCTTTTACACAGTCGCTGAAAGACATTTCTTCTACAGGAGCAACGCGACAAGGTGTAACATTCCATACCACCATGTCAACAAACCGACTGGCTTCCATCATAGCAGTGAGCGCCACTTCCCAAGACAAAAACACCAGCCTAAAGTCTCCAGGGGCAAGTCAGAATCAGCCCAGACATGATATTCCTGTCCCCTGACCATGTCCACACTAGAGGGATCAATGACTGACATCTCTGCAGAGGGTTTCACCAGCCTTGAGGTTGAGTGAGTGTAGTATGTCGCTCGAAGGCATGCCATTGGCCATGGCCAAGTATTTCAAGTCAGGAGGGCCCATGAGAGACCTTTGTTAAAATGTCAATGAGAAGCAGACAAAACGAGTGCATCAGTTTGACACAGTCACTCTTGTCACACAGTCAGGTGTCTTTAGAAAGCACAACCAAGTGTATATCTTGTGCAAGAAAAAAGAGGGCATGAAAGTAAATGATGCATGAAAAAAGGGGAGTTCAGATTCAGAGTAATATTTTACGTTGTTTAAAAAGATTTTTTATAATGTTTTTGAAATAATTAAAATTAGCAGTATCATACAATATAATTACAAATTAAAATAACTGTGAAAATGAAATGTATTCTTGTGACAGCAAAGCTACATTTTCCAAAGTCATTACTCCTTACTTTTACATTTGTCCTACTAAATGATTTTGTGGAAACCATGATGCATTTTAGTTTTCAGTCTTCAGCAGTTATTTAAAATACAAATATTCTGTACCGTTATAAAAGTCCTTAGTGTTAATGCATCCTTGTTGAATAAAAGCATTCAGTTAACTAATCAATCTATCATACGCAGAGTACCAGGATAGATAATAGGCAAAAATGCAATAAGACTGGTGTAATATTTGAGCTAATTAATAATTTCAACATGCAAGATAAATTACTTTTTTAATCATATATGTGGCAATTGTTTAATCCCCCTTTGCCTTTCATTCAGTATTCAATTTCAGCCAAACACAGTTTGTCCATTATTGTCTTCACCTCAACGTTTTTCCTTCTCTCTGTGTTCGAAGGGTTTGAGTGAACACTTCCTGCTGTATTTTTGTTCGTTGATAAAGGTAGCAATTAACATGTTGCTTCCCCACACTACACAGTGGGGCTCGTATTTAGAGCTTTGCCTCGCTAATTACAGCTCATGCCTTGATCTCAACCTGTGTCCTTTGCACAGCATGGTGACCCTCCAATCAGCTGCTGCTTCTTCCACCATTCTCCTCATTTTATCGATAAATTGAGCTTACCTTCACGCGTCACAAATGTAACCCATGTCGCACAAGGACTCGGAAACTCTATTGCGCTTTGAGCTTCGATGTTCCTGAACATCTGCAGGAAGAAACACTGGAAGCATCACAGAGGTTGAGGAGGAAATCACAGCGCGGCCCAAGGCGATAAGTGCAGAGCGCATGGAACACTTGCTCCTTGCTCTCTACAATTCCCCCCCCAGAAAGAGAAGCGGTGCGCTGCGGGGAAAGGATGGATCCGGAGAAGGGAAATTGTAAAGAGAGGGCAAAAGCTGACTCGCTTTACTTCAGTTTTTCATTCACCTCCATTGCCTCACACTCTTCCCCAACCCCACTGACCCAACAGAACCCTCTAGCTATGCTGCCGTTTCACGGTTCCACTTTCCAGTTTCTACAACCTGCACTGATTATATTTCCTATGACTTATTTGAAAGGAAATAAGGTGAAAATGAAGAGAGGTAAAGCGTTTCTATAACCACGCTCATCATGCTGCCGTATGAGACATAAAACAAGTAAAATGAAAAACAGCTTTGAGATCCATGACAGGAGGGCTGTTATGTTTGCGCGGACACACTCAGCAGACTGATGTTTACACATGTAATCTATGCCTTGCCACTAATGAGGACATATTTGTTTTTAATGAGTATGTGGGCACAAAGATGGAGACAAGGGCAGCAGCTTTTGAATAGAAAACAACAGGGGATAAAATGGAGCTTGGCGTAGACTAAAGGCCCAGTGGGATTCGCACATGTGTGTAAACCTACTGACACACACTCTTTGCTCAAAGAAAGAGGGTTTTTGCAAGTACACACAGAGGAAAACACAGTGCGAACTTGCCTGCGGATGTTCACAGAAGATGCAGTTATGTTCTCCCACTGCCAAATAAGACCCCACTGGAGTGTCTGAGACACACAGAAACACACACTCTCGACCTCAGCTATCTCCTGGAAAAAAATGCATTGTTCAGTAACTTATTCTTTGATAAACAAGTCAAAGAGTAACAAAACTTCCTCTCGGAACCTGTTTGGTGCATACGAGGCATTGAGATCACAGGCCGAAGCCTGTTTCCATCAGTCAACATACAGCTGCACCTGGAGGGTTCAAAGACCCTGCTGCTACATCCACGCTCCGGCCTTATGTTAACGCCTTGACTTGCTCCATCTAACGCACCTTTGAGAGCACGCACCTGGCACAGACTGCATTTTGCGCTTAAATAATCAGTTCATTTGTACTGATTTAGGAGCAAACTGAGGCCGGATGACCTGATCGAGTTTTTGAGGACATTGGACTTGCTTTAAATCCGGGTGCACTACTTTTCACAAAATTTCAGATATATAGGACATGTGAGAAAAGAACATACGTAGCAAAGAGTTTATTTAAACCATATGTATTCAGTGTGTAATATGCAACACACTTCATCATTTGTGTCTAAAGTTGCAATAAGCTGTTTAGAAAAGCCATTGTATGTAAAAAAAAAAAAAAAAAAAAAAAAGTTAGAATTTTGAATGTTTTGTGTTTCATTACTTTTTGATAAAGTCTCAGCTTTCAAACCGCATTCATTGTTACGTTTACGGAATTTGGCAGACACTTTTATTCAAAGTGACTTGCATTGTATTCAATGTACATTTTTTTTTCCCCAGTTCAGAATCGGAATCAGAATCAGAATCAGAATGAGCTTTATTGCCAGGTATGTTTACACATACGAGGAATTTGTTTCGTGACAGAAGCTCCGCAGTACAACAGAATGACAGCGACAGAACATAAAACACATAATAAAAGAATAAAAAATACAAATATGTAGACAGTGAATGACAATATACAAATGACAATTGTAGGCAGGTATATTACAAAGTGAAGTTATGTATGTACATATATATTGTGTGCAAAATTTAAGTGTATACTAAGTATGTGTGTTAGATAAATAAAGTGTGTGTGTATATAAATATAAAGTGTAGTGTGTTCGCCATTATTGTCAGCTGTTCATAAGATGGATTGCCTGAGGGAAGAAACTGGTCCTGTGTCTGGTCGTTCTAGTGCTCAGTGCTCTGTAGTGTCGACCAGATGGCAACAGTTCAAAGAGGGAGTGTGCTGGATGTGAGGGGTCCAGAGTGATTTTGACAGCCCTTTTTCTCACTCTGGATAAGTACAGTTCTTGAATAGAAGGGAGGGGTAGTACCGATGATTCGCTCAGCAGTCCGGACTACCCTCTGTAGTCTTCTGAGGTCAGATTTAGAAGCTGAGCTGAACCAGACAGTTACTGAAGTGCAGAGGATGGATTCAATGATGGTGGAGTAGAAACTGTTTCTGCAGCTCCTGTGGCAGGTTAAACTTCCTCAGCTGGCGGAGAAAGTACAACCTCTGCTGGCCTTTTTTACGATGGAGTTCAATGTGAATGTCCCACTTCAGGTCCTGAGAGATGGTGGTTCCCAGGAACCTGAATGACTCCACTGCAGTCACAATGCTGTTCATGATGGTGAGTGGGGGGAGTGCAGGGGGGGTTCTCCTGAAGTCCACGATCATCTCCACTGTTTTGAGCGTGTTAAGCTCCAGGTTGTTGAGACTGCACCAGACAGCCAGCTCTTTTACCTCCTGTCTGTAAGCAGACTCGTCACCGTCCTGGATTTGAACCCATGACCTTGGCATTTCTACCACCATGCTATACTGTTTTAGCTATAGGAAGGAATTTTTAAAGAAAATTCTGGGTAACCCACTTTATTTCAAGATGTCCTTGTT